>NC_069501.1:399232935-399235435 GCF_027579735.1 Bombina bombina | reverse complement strand
CAACTAATACTCTTCCTCACACACACACATACACACCCAGGAACAAACTTACACACTTGCTTACAGTGACAAACACATACATATGTGGTACAGCTGAAATGTGAGGTAAAAAAAAAAAAAAATATATATATACAGTTTGCCAGTCACTGAGACCTCTGTACCTGTGCCACGACTGGCCCTAATAATATAATTTACAGTGGCCCAGAGCAATTGCTGTGTGCTTGCAAATTCCAAGGAGGGGCAAGTTCCCCCCCTTCGGATGCCCATAATCACAACCCTAATACAATAATATGAAAATAATATTTATTTCAATTTATTTTAGAATCATAACAGTACTAATGGACACATGGTTCATGACTATCAATGTTGGCCAAAAATGTTTCCCATAAGTCTTAGTAGGTGGGTACATGCTTATATTAGTTCTATTTCTATGTATTTGAAGTAAGAAACAGTGAGGTGGAGCTCTGCACCAATAGTGTTTATTTGCTAATAAAGACAAAAGAGTAAAATAGCTCATAGTATAACAAATGTTTAGCCACTATAGAACACACAGGTAGCACTCTATATGAAGCAACAGCACCTTTATTGAGCAACGTTTTGGGGCTCATGCCCCTTTATCATTAATTCCATTGTGATATATTTACTAGGACCCTGGAAAGGGAGGTCCTCCAGGTGTGCACCTACATTCACCTAATATTGGTTCAAAGGGACATTTTCCTGTGGTGTGTGCTTTTCCTGACACTTTTCTACAAATGTTTAGCCACTCCCAATCTCTTTGGTGGTGGAATATCTCTTACAGTGCTTACTGGGGAGTCATTCAAATTTTTCATAGTTTCAACTAAACATAAATCTGTGAAACAGGACACCTTATGGGCAAACCCCAAACCTTTCTTAATGATTTTCTCGTGTATATGTGTCAGTTCGACATTAGACAAATTGATAATGTTTAAAGTCCCTTTTTTTTGAGGATCTTCTGCTGCTTCACTGGTCCTCCTTCTCCTCTTCCTCCTCGATCTTCTGGTCCATTTCCTAAAGGTACACTCAACTGATTGCGAGTTTTGGGTCAAACTGCCATCTGTGCTTCTCCTTTGTTTTGCTTATATGGAACCTGTAATTATAAGGAGACAGAAGAGGGAGGGGGATACACTGGAGCTGATGGATCATCGCTGGATCCTAGAGAGTCAGAGTCTCGGTCTGTAGATTCCGGTTCAGTAGACGAGAATACCACCCTGCGCTCTTTATCTTTATCCGCTTTTGTTTTTTTTCAGAATAGGTTTTGGAAATTTGTTCTCATCTATTTCATTAGTACAGTTCTTTTGTGGTTTTCTCTGACATCTACAAAATCTTGGCCAATCATATACTCTGTTGTTATCATAATCCTCACAATCACGTAAAAATGTCTTCCTCTTTCTTTCAGCTATTTCCTCATCAGCTTTCTTGATCTTTTCTTTCATATGTGTCTTGAGTTCAGCATACTGACCATCACCTTTATGTGTTTTCAATTCTGCTTTAAAAGTTGTAATTTTCTCTTTCAGATTGATGCGTTTGGGTTCTTTGCTTTTAACCAGAATCCCCAAAAGGGTAATAGAACATTCATTTAAAGCTGTGTTCCATTCATCCAAGAGCTCAGTATCTTCCAAGTCATAATTTGGATATTTTTTCAGTCTCTTTTAGCATCAATATAATGTGAAAATGTAACTAAATCCCACATAAAACACAGATCCATCTGATAACAACAATTTTTCAAGCGTATTAAATTGATGTTTTAAATCACCTTCATGAGCATAAGTAGTAGTAGAAGAGAATATTTTTTCAAAGTATTGCTGTCTGTTTTTTATATCAAAGTATGAGGCCAAATTGCCATCTTCACCCTCTGTAGTGAGTGTATCCATTATAAAACAAAAATGGAAAATAAATGACTTGCTGCTACTCACACAACCTTTAAACCCTTATGTATATATACAAATAAGTCAAAGACTGTTCTGTATCTAAAATCATTTTTCAAATGGACAAATGCATGCCATTCGAGCAAACCCTGTTTTTCCAAAGCAACAAGAGAAATTGGGGAGACAAAAATTGCTTGGTAAGCTGTAGGATGTTAAAATATCAGGACCATAACAAAATAATGTTAGTAGTTTGTATCAAGCATCAGGGATAACAACAATCGGAAAAAGAATCTTGTAAAGTTCACGGGGACAAAGGGTGACAGAAAATGTATATGTATATATGAATGGTTCCCTTTAAATGCCAATCCCGTTAGACATATAATGCATATAGCAACTGTCAGAATGAATCAGTCAGAATATGTACCTGATTTATACCGCAAATAACTTTCTCCGTATGGTTCAATCAGTTTGTGATGAAACAAACACATTTTGTACCTGATATTTCCTCTAGTGTAGATCTCTCTGTATAGCTTGTATATCCACAACAGACGTTCGGTAGCGAGCAGGCACTAACAGGAAGTTTGATTCATAGCAAGAGAGGAGGAGTTCCGCTA
>NC_069501.1:399177935-399227935 GCF_027579735.1 Bombina bombina | reverse complement strand
TATTATTATATTTTTTTGGTGTTTTTTATTTTTTTTTACCCCTAAATATTATTTTCTGCCCATGGCAATAAAAGTGTTAAATTTCCTCTAGCTAAATACCCTGGATGGCTATTTTGTGCAGCAGTTTTGAATTTGTGGACCCCTACAGCTTACACTCCAAGCATAGCAAATATTAATGTTAAACCAATAATTCCATCTTTATATAATTTGGCCTATATTTGCTATAAATTACTTTGAAACCTAGACATATGGGCTATTCCTGAAATAAGTACAACATAATTAATTTATTTGGAGGTATTTTTCTTTAACTACGTTAGTTTTATACAAGCAGTAATAAAGAAAACAGCAAAAATGTTTTTTTTTTTTCTTTCCATTTTTGACCCATATTTCAGTATGAAATTCCTATTTATAATTTTTTATGCATCCGCATATGGTATCACAGGAACGGTACATTTGTCTGTTATTAAACGGTGTATAATATGTATGGGTGCACTTAATAAGAGAGCTGATAATTATGGTGAAACCAATACTGAGAAAAAAAGTGCCAAAATGGCCTGTGTCATTTAAGATCAGAAACTGGAAATGCCTCTGTCCTTAAGGGGTTAAAGAAATTGGAGAGCTATAGTGAACCAACAGCATAGAATCACAGCTGTACATTTGTTATTATCAGGAGTCGGAGGGGACAGAGTGGGCCAGGAAATGGCTTTTTATACATTTTGCCCTCATTTTAATAAAGTTTAAGGGGCACATTTATCAAGCTCTGTATGGAGTTTGAGGCCCCTTGTTTCCAGCGAGCCTTTAGGCTCGCCAGAAACAGAAGTTATAAAGAAGTTATAAAGCAGTGCTCTGAGGCGGCGGACAGAAATCATCTCGATCGAATACGATTGGGTTGATTGACACCCCCTGCTAGTGGCCAATTGGCCGCAAATCTGCAGGGGGCGGCATTGCTGCTGGTGCAATGATAAATGCCGACAGTGAATACTGTCGGCATTTATCGATGGGCAGCGATGTGCAGCAGACATGATACGTTACTTCGTATCATGTCCGCTCGCACATTGTTAAATATGCCCCTTAATGTTGAAAGGAAATACACTTTTTAATAATGTATTTTAATTAACAATCTTGCAGACCTACAACATTTATTCATAATGAAATACAAATAATGACAAAATTGACAATCTTTTTCCATAATTCTCAAGGTTGAGAATGAATGTTTTAGTTGGGTTCCAGCAGCTTAATTTGTGTAATTTGTATTTGTCACTTTCTCATGCAAATCTTGCTGTATAAAAAACAACTTGCTTTACTAATCATTTTCACAAGCTTTTTTTCATTTATTTAAATTACTGAATTACATTTTAAATCTAACTACTTTTTTAATGTTTTAGTTTGCCTGAGGTTATTTTCTTACACAGGACCAATGAGGAAATTTCTATTGAAGATGATAAAAATTGTACTTTATGATACTATGCTATCCAGACATTGCTTCTTTCCTAGCTATTACTTTTTCATTATTGTATTTAGCGTTATTACTGCTATAATTTACTTGCAAAGCACCAAAATGTTTTATGCTACTGAATAAAATGGTACGTTATACTATAAGTTCATTTTCCATTGCAATTGCTCTTATTGGCCTGACAAACAATAAGACTTCTACATTACATTTGTTATAACAAAATTAATAGGCAAATTTGGCTGTGGTGGAAGTTAAATATTATGCCTGAAGTAAGTTGTGGCGGCTGGCTGGCAGGGGTGTATATAGTTATTCATGGTTATAAATACAAGCCTCCTCTGTTTGATGGTATTTGATTGTTTAAATAATTGATGATTTTTTGTGAAAATAGAAAATTACTCTTTGATTATGTAGAACTGAAATGTCAAAATCTAGTATATGTAGTATATTAGTGGTATTCATTGAGCTTATATCCTTCTGAAGAGCCACCACTATGTACAGAAGATTTAATGGCATGAATATACTCAGTCTATTCTTTGTTCTCTCTCTGACAAATACTCGCTCTTGCCAAGCCATCTGCTCTTACTCTTGCCAGACCATCTGCTTTCCCCCGTTGCCAGGATCCCTCCATCAGATGTTGTTTCTGGACTATCATCTGTTTCGTTCAGTGTCATGGATTGTGTATTCTCATTTCTTTCCGCAGGAAATGCCAGATGCTCATTTTCTACATCATATCTATAGCTGTTTGGCTTATACTGTTTTGGCACGTTCTTGAGCTTTTGGTTGGAATTTTATCCCAAAGAACCAAAATACTGGTTTACTAATTGAAATTCATTAATTATGCTTTTCAGTTTAATGTTTTTATGCCTTTCTTATTACCAACAAAATAATTAACATATATATATAATTATTTAATGCTTTTATTCACTTATTGGTCACACCTTCAGCCACAATGGAACCTTTCAAATCAATTTAACTTGCCCTTCACTTCTCTGAGCTGAATGCTGAATGTGTCTAAACTAGAGAATATATATATAATAGCATTATTGCCCTTGAGCATGCGGATGACAGCAAATTAAAGGAGAATTAAAGGAGATGTTTGATATTTGCTTGTCTGAATCTGTACCATAGCATAGATATATTAGTGAGTCACACTGCCGAAAGATATTGGCACTAGTTCGAATTAATTTATGGGTTGTTAGACATATATAGACATGGTAAATATTTTTGGTCTTGATTTATAATATTTTTTAAAATGTTGTCACCAGCCTTCCAATAAAAAAAAATTGATTCCCATAAATTGTTTGAGGTAGTTTTTAAATCATCCATCCTTCTTATTTATTTATTTTATGTTGATGATTAAAAAATGAATCTACTAAAGCAAATATTCATGGAAGTATACACTGGAAAGTTATTTTGTGTTTAAAATCTGTTACATTATCATGACACAAATTAAATTATTAATACCACAACTGGCTACACAAAAGAAACTAATGAAAACTGAATTAGGATTTTAGTGTTTTTGCTGTATTTTACCTTTTATGAATAACTTCTGTTTAACAACAATATAAACCACTTTAGCCTTTACCTCAGAATTTGCTATTTACATCTGGAAATGCCTTTAATAAACATGTGTTGCTTCTATGAAAACTTCTGGATCCTTGGTAAGATTTGCAAGGTGACAGCATGACAATTATTTTTTATTTATTATGGAGAAAAAGCTATTACTGATGTTGTATCATAGCACCATACACTCATAATTTAAAGGGATAGTCTAGTCAAAATTAAACTATCATGATTCAAATAGAGCAGCAATTTTAAGCAACTTTCTATTTTACTCCAATTATCAAATTTTCTTTGTTCACTTGGTATTTTTACTTGAAAAATCAACAATGTAAGCAAAGGAGCCAGCCCATTTTGGTTCACCACCTGGGTAGCGCTTTCTGATTGATGTCTAAATGTAGCCACCAATCAGCAAGCGCTACCCAGGTGCTGAACCAAACGTTGTTCTGATGTAGAAAAATTGAACCCGGCATGAAAGAGTTACTATATCTCAAGTGTTTCACCATATTAAGCACCACTTAAAATATACTTATTTGAAGGACTAAAATTGCTAGTAGTAAGCTTTTGTGCGAGTGCTAACCCGACATGAGTTATTCATAGTTCACATTCCGTTGTTCTTCACATACAGAACAATGTAATGTTTATTGTAAATACATATTTCTATATACAGTATATCTATAAATAACTATACCTGTATATCTATTCCTATAGATATATAGGTATAGACATCTACATAAACATTATATATATATATATATATATATATATATATATATATATATATATATATATAAATATATATATATTTAATAATAAAAATTACATTTGTTTCTATGTGAAGAACATTGGAATGTAAAATAATTTAGGTCTAACGCAGTGTTGGGTTAGCACACATGAAGAATTGCTAACCTCAGTGTGCGTTATTGAAATATTATATATAAAATATTAATAAAAATTATAAAAAATTGCTAATCAATCCATATAATATATATATATATATATATATAAAGAAAGCAATAGGTCCAGCACAAATCAACAGTTCAGAAATAGTTAGCAGAGTGCACGGTAGCCAGAGGGTCCTGCTCACCTCCAATATATAAATCCAAAAGGAAAAAAGTAGATGGCTCCAGCACTGTTTTCTTTAAAAGTGAAAAAACCTTTATTAAGGTGACATAATGAACAGACAGCAACGTTTTGGGTAACGCAGACCCTTAATCATGCTTAAGGGTCTGCGTTACCTGAAACGTTGCTGTCTGTTCATTATATCACCTTAATAAAGGTTTTTTCACTTTTAAAGAAAACAGTGTTGGAGCCATCTACTTTTTTCCTTTTGGATTTATATATATATATATATATATATATATATATATATATATATATATATATATATATATATATTATACAGAATGTATAATACATTTGAATGATTTATGTTATATTTTTTAATATTTTATATGTAATATTTAAATAACACACATTAAGGAAAGCGAGAGAGAGAAAAATAGAAACAATTCTAATTTTTATTATTAAATATATATTTCTATATATATGTGATATTATTAATGTAAAATATATATCTATACCTATATAGATCTATAGGAATAGATATACAGGTTATATATATATATAAATAACAGTTCTAAAGCATTTCTATTCATCAGAATAAAAAGTTCTATTCATCAGAGTAGTAGGTCTTACTGTGTCTGACCATATATCAAAAAGGGCAAAGCTCAGGGATGAACTAATGTCTGCTTTTCTGAGACATTTCTTGTGTTTACAAAGAGTTGTGTTATTCTAAGTATATCATTCTGCAAGCTTGCTTAATTTATGTGATGGTATACATACATTCATATATATGCACTCATATTTTCTCACAGATATATTTGGCATATAAGGATACTAACGGCGAGATTACGAGTTTGGCGTTAGCCTTAAAAAGCAGCATTGAGAGGTCCCAACGCTGCTTTTTCCTAACGCTGGTATTACGAGTCTGACAGGTAGAGGCTCATCGCTCACTTTTCTTCCACGACTCGAGGCTACCGCAAATCCCCTTACGTCAATTGCGTATCCTATCTTTTTAATGGGATTTGCCTAACGCTGGTATTACGAGTCATGGAAAAAGTGAGCGGTAGACCCTCTCCTGTCAAGACTCCTACCGCATTTAAAAGTCAGTAGTTAAGAGTTTTATGGGCTAACGCCGGAACATAAAACTCATAACTAAAGTGCTAAAAAGTACACTAACACCCATAAACTACCTATTAACCCCTAAACCGAGGCCCCCCCACATCGCAAACACTATAATACATTTTTTAACCCCTAATCTGCCGACCGGACATCGCCGCCACCTACATTATACCTATGAACCCCTAATCTGCTGCCCCTAACATTGCCGCCACCTACATTATATTTATTAACCCCTAATCTGCCACCCCCAACGTCGCCGCCACCTACCTACAATTATTAACCCCTAATCTGCCGACCGGACATCGCCGCCACCTACATTATACCTATGAACCCCTAATCTGCTGCCCCTAACATCGCCGCCACCTACATTATATTTATTAACCCCTAATCTGCTGCCCCCAACGTCGCCGCCACCTACCTACAATTATTAACCCCTAATCTGCTGACCGGACATCGCCGCCACCTACATTATACCTATGAACCCCTAATCTGCTGCCCTTAACATCGCCGCCACCTACATTATATTTATTAACCCCTAATCTGCCGCCCCCAACGTTGCCACCACCTACCTACAATTATTAACCCCTAATTTGCCGACAGCACATCGCCGCCACTTTAATAAATGTATTAACCCCTAAACCTAAGTCTAAACGAAATTAATTTAACATAATTAAATAAATTAATTCTATTTAAAACTAAATACTTACCGATAAAATAAACCCTAAGATAGCTACAATATAACTAATAGTTACATTGTAGCTAGATTAGGATTTATATTTATTTTACAGGCAACTTTGTATTTATTTTAACTAGGTACAATAGTTATTAAATAGTTATTAACTATTTAATAACTACCTAGCTAAAATAAGTACAAAATTACCTGGAAAATAAACCCTAACCTAAGTTACAATTACACCTAACACTACACTATCATTAAATAAATTACCTAAGCTACCTACAATTAATTACAATTAAATTCAATAAACTAAATTACGAAAAAAAACAAACACTAAATTACAGAAAAAAAAAATACAAGAGTTTTAAACTAATTACACCTAATCTAATCCCCCTAATAAAATAAAAAAGCCCCCCAAAATAATAAAATGTCCCTACCCTATACTAAATAACAAATAGCCCTTAAAAGGGCCTTTTTGTGGGGCATTGTCCCAAAGTAATCAGCTCTTTTACCTGAAAAAGAAAAATACAATACCCCCCACAACATTAAAACCCACCACCCACACACCTCTACTCTAAAACCCACCCAATCCCCCCTTAAAAAAACCTAACTCTAACCCCTCATCCTATCAGCCAATCGGAATTCAAGGGCCGCTATCTTGGATGACGTCCCTTAAAGGAACCTTCATTCTTCGTTAGGACGTCGTTTGAAGAGGATGGCTCCGCGTCGGATGAATAGAAGATGGCTCCGCTCCGGAAGGATGAAGATAGAAGAAGCAGCCTGGATGAAGCCTTCTGCCGTCTGGAGGACCTCTTCTGCCCTGATCGGATGAAGACTTCTGCTGTATGGAGGACCACTTGTGCCCGGCTGGGTGAAGACGACTCAAGGTAGGGAAATCTTCAGGGGGTTAGAGTTAGGTTTTTTTAAGGGGGGATTGGGTGGGTTTTAGAGTAGGGGTGTGTGGGTGGTGGGTTTTAATGTTGGGGGGGTATTGTTTTTTTCTTTTTCAGGTAAAAGAGCTGATTACTTTGGGGCAATGCCCCGCAAAAGGTCCTTTTAAGGGCTATTTGTAATTTAGTATAGGTTAGGGAAATTTTATTATTTTGGGGGGCTTTTTTATTTTATTAGGGGGATTAGATTAGGTGTAATTAGTTTAAAATTCTTGTAATTTTTTATTTTTTTCTGTAATTTAGTTTATTGAATTTAATTGTAATTAATTGTAGGTAGCTTAGGTAATTTATTTAATGATAGTGTAGTGTTAGGTGTAATTGTAACTTAGGTTAGGGTTTATTTTACCGGTAATTTTGTACTTATTTTAACTAGGTAGTTATTAAATAGTTAATAACTATTTAATAACTATTGTACCTAGTTAAAATAAATACAAAGTTGCCTGTAAAATAAATATAAATCCTAAGCTAGCTACAATGTGACTATTAGTTATATTGTAGCTAGCTTAGGGTTTATTTTATCGTTAAGTATTTAGTTTTAAATATAATTAATTTATTTAATTATGTTAAATTAATTTCGTTTAATTTAAATTATATTTAAGTTAGGGGGGTTAGACTTAGGGTTAGACTTAGGTTTAGGGCTTAATAAATTTATTATAGTAGCGGCGACGTTGGGGTCGGAAGATTAGGGGTTAATAATTGTAGGTAGGTGTCGGTGACGTTGGGGGGGCAGATTAGGGGTTGATAACATTTATTAAAGTGGTGGCGATGTCCGGTCGGCAGATTAGGGGTTAATAATATAATGTAGGTGTCAGCGATAGCGGGGGCGGCAGATTAGGGGTTAATAAGTGTAAGATTAGGGGTGTTTAGACTCGGGGTTCATGTTAGGGTGTTAGGTGCTGACATATTTTTTATTTTCCCATAGGAAACAATTGGGCTGCGTTAGAAGCTGGATGCTGCTTTTTTGCAGGTGTTAGGTTTTTTTCCAGCCAGCTCAGCCCCATTGTTTCCTATGGGGAAATCGTGCACGAGCACGTTTAGCCAGCTTACCGCTACCGTAAGCAACGCTGGTATTGAGGTGAGATGTGGAGCTAAATTCTGCTCTATGATCACCTTTTTGCGGCTAACGCTAGGTTTAAAAAAAACTGTAATACCAGCGTTGGCTTAAGGTAGCGTTAGAAAAAAAAGCCTCGTTAGCCCCGCACCCCTGTTAACGCCAAACTCGTATTCTCGCCATAAGTAAATTAGGTGTTCACTGATACAGGCTGAAATGGATAGAAGAAAATTAGATTTACAAAAACAGACATACACTCAAAACTAGCTATAATATGTGCAAAATGCATATTTTACATTCCTATGTTCTTCACATAATAAATAATATAGTTTATTATTATTAAATATATATATATATATAGCTATATATATACTGTATATATATATATATATATATTTATATATATACTGTATATACAGTATCTCACAAAAGTGAGTACACCCCTCATATTTTGGTAAATATTTTATTATATCTTTTCATGTGACAACACTGAAGAAATGACACTTTGCTACAATGTAAAGTAGTGAGTGTACAGCCTGTATAACAGTGTAAATATGCTGTCCCCTCAAATTACTCAACACTCAGCCATTAATGTCTAAACCATTGGCAACAAATGTGAGTACACCCCTAAGTGGAAATGCCCAAATTGGGCCCGAAGTGTCAAAATTTTGTGTGGCCACCATTATTTTCCAGCACTGCCTTAACCTTCTTGGGCATGGAGTTCACCAGAGCCTCACAGGTTGCCACTGGAGTCCTCTTCCACTCCTCCATGACGACATCACGGAGCTGGTGGATGTTAGAGACCTTGCTCTCCCCCACCTTCTGTTTGAGGATGCTCCACAGATGCTCAATAGGGTTTAGGTCTGGAGACATGCTTGGCCAGTCCAACACCTTTACCCTCAGCTTCTTTCGCAAGGCAGTGGTCGTCTTGGAGGTGTGTATGGAGTAATTATCATGTTGGAATACTGCCCTGCGGCCCAGTCTCCGAAGGAAGGGGATCATGCTTTGCTTCAGTATGCACAGTACATGTTGGCATTCATGGTCCCTCAATGAACTGTAGCTCCCCAGTGCCGGCAGCATTAATGCAGGCCAAGACCATTGCACTCCCACCCCCTTGCTTGACTGTAGGCAAGACACACTTGTCTTTGTACTCCTCACTTGGTTGCCGCCACACATGCTTGACACCATCTTAAACAAATAAGTTTATTTTAGTCTCATCGGACACAAGAACATGGTTCCAGTAATCCATGTCCTTAGTCTGCTTGTCTTCAGCAAACTGTTTGCAGGCTTTCTTGTGCATCATCTTTAAAAGAGGCTTCCTTCTGGGACGACAGCCATGCAAACCAATTTGATGCAGTGTGTGACGTATGGTCTGAACACTGACAGGCTGACCCTTCACCCCTTTAACCTCTGCAGCAATGCTGGCAGCACTCATACATCTATTTCCCAAAGACAACCTCTGGCTATGACGCTGAGCACGTGCACTCAAATTCTTTGCTCGATCATGGCGAAGCCTTTTCTTAGTGGAACCTGTCCTGTGAAACCGCTGTATAGTCTTGCCCACCGTGCTGCAGCTCAGTTTCAGGGTCTTGGCAATCTTCTTATAGCCTAGGCCATCTTTATGTAGAGCAACAATTCTTTTTTTTCAGATCCTCAGGGAGTTATTTGCCATGAGGTGCCATGTTGAACTTCCAGTGATCAGTATGAGAGAGTGTGAGAGCGATAACACAAAATTTAACTCACCTGCTCCCCATTCACATCTGAGACCTTGTAACACTAACGAGTCACACACCGGGGAGGAAAAATGGCTAATTTGGCCCAGTTTGGACATTTCCACTTAGGGGTGTACTCACTTTTGTTGCCAACGGTTTAGACATTAATGGCTGTGTGTTGAGTTATTTTGAGGGGACAGCAAATTTACACTGTTATACAGGCTGTACACTCACTAATTTACATTGTAGCAAAGTGTCATTTCTTCAGTGTTGTCACATGAAAATATATATGTGAGGGGTGTACTCACTTTTGTGAGATACTGTATATCTCATACATAAATACATATGATGATCTATGAATACGGCATGAAACATGTCAGACCGCTTCTTTTACTCTGTTATGTGTTGGTGAACCAATAAATATTTTTTTGTTTTACTCATTTGGAGAAGATTTTGGTTTTGTTCATAAATACATATGTATACTTATATAGACAAATATTTAAGTGCATTGGAGCCTGTCATGAATACATCATGATTTAGATGCCAAAGGGTTAATTTTCTGTAGCTGGTGTGTTAAAAACATTTGTTTTTTCAAGAAGGAATGTGCTCTGTATGTTTTCCCTTTGATAATTGAGGACCCCCCTAATAAATAAGCTTGTCCAATGCAAAAGAGAGAATTTTATTGCCACAACCTGTCAGCACAGGGATTGATGAAACACAGGGTCTTTTTCAAGGAATTAACATGGAGTCATTGACAAGTCAGCCAGCCTTGCAAATTAGTGCTTTTATAAGTAATAATGCCTCAGAAACATAAAGAATACAATATATATGATGTTTGGTATCAAAATACTCCTTACAGCATCACTAAGGGATTGCCTTTCTGTGTATATGAAATAGATGTAGACAACAGAAGTTATAAGGTGTTTTATAATTTCAGCCAAAGATGCTGAGCTTTATGATCCGTCGTAAAAGAGAGGGGTGGATTTTTCCCTAGCCCCCTCTGCAAGAAGGTTGGGTCAAGCAATTTGATATAATGGAATATGTATAAAATGTTGTGTTTAACAATTCAAGTTGTTCATTCTACTTAGGAGGCTGCTACAGTGTGAGTGACCATTTCTCTTGCCCATCTCCCTGGGGCAGACTTATAAGCTAGGTATGTATTATGTATGCTATTTTCTCCTTTTTATTTTTAAAACTGTTTGCTTGTGTATAGTTCTATTTGTTAACATATTTTTATTAATAATGTACTGTACATAATTTTTTGCATAATAAACATTCACTTATTAAGCTTTTGCCTTTGTAGTATTATTACTGTGATTTTAGGTTATTTTTGCTAAATTGTATTCTGGGAGTTAAGTTGTTAGTCTGAGTTTTTCCTTCCCATAAATAAATCGTAAGTGGTGGCAGCTTATTTAGTTTGGGTGGCAGTAAAGGGGAGTTTTGGGCATTTTATCTAAGTCTAGGACAGACTAGAGAGTGTTGTTAAAGGGACAGTTTACTCAAAAAATGTCTCCCCTTTAATTTGTTCCCAATGATTCACTTTACCTGCTGGAGTGTATTACATTGTTTACAAGTATTTCCATTACCCTTATATTGGCCTTTAAATTAGTTTATTTAGCCTGTGGTATCCCCACCCATCTTGAAAGTTTTTTGCCTCAAAGCCAAGCCTTGATAACACAGCCAGTAGAAGAAATTACACTACCAGTGGGTTATAGTCGAGATAAGGTAATAAAATGTAAATGTTCTATTGTTCTCTACAAGTATTGGTGATTGGTTTATTGGCAGATATAAGATAAAGAATCAGGTACTGTATATGTACACAATATGATAAAGTAATAAGATCTGATTATACCTACAAGCTCAACCCATTTTATTAGGTTGTGGCTTCAAAACACAAAATCAGCTAATTGATATACACAAATAAGTCTCAGAAAAGCAAATCTTATACATTTTATACTCTGCAGCTGGTAAAAAAAGTAATTGGAAACACATTAAGGGGAAAAACTATTTTATAGTATACTGTCCCTTTAACCCTTGCACCCACTGAACTAAGTCACAGGCTTGTCTGGAGTGGATAGACTGTGACAGATTAGTGAAAGTAGAAAGGGTCTGTTAACCTTTTCTGTGCCAAACAAGTGACTCACAGAGCCCTTTGCAGTTAAGTAGCTGAAAACAGGTAAAATCATATTTATGCAATATTTATATTTAATTAAGGTTTCAACTATGTATTTAAAGTAAATATTTCACAGTACAATGTTCTTTACATAGGGGAAAATGTTATAAGTATTTTTAAATAGATATTCCTATATATATATATCTGTATATATCTATACCTATATATAATCATATATATTTTTAAAAAAAAAAACAATCTCATATATATATATATATATATATATATATATATATATATATATATATATATATATATATATATATATATATATATATATATATATGTATGTATGTATATATGAATAAATAGAACATATTCTGCTATGTGAACAACATTGGAATGTGAAATATTAATATTTGATGTCGGATAAGCGAACTTGGTTAAACGCGATCGGGTTTACTCGCGAGGAGGGTCTTTTTTTACCCCCTTTTTGCCCTCCATTGAAACCTATGGGAGAATACGTTAATGCGATCACAATTTTGTAAGTTGGCTTTTTGCGCACGTCTGGTTAGGGCGCAAGCAAAAACTTTTTACTTTCAACTTGTAATACACGCAGCATCTAATGCGCGCAATAAATTTCTAGCGCTGTTAACGATTGAACAGGAGCAATAATTACCTCTCCATTGACCCTTTATTGGGGCATTTCACTAAGCTTTCTTTACTAAAAAAAAACGACAAATAATGGTCAAATTATATAACTCAAATTGAATTAAAGGAAAACTAATAATCCATGAGAAGCAGGCAGCCATGGAATGATCTGCTACTGGAATATTTCAGTTACACACATTGCAATTTAGACTTTAGATCTTCAGCCTTCTTCCCCTGTGCTAATAGTCCCAGACTCCTTGTTTCTCATTTAGCTTGAAGGTCTCATTACTGGCATCAACTCATGAATCATGATGTGCTGTTAGGTTTCTATAAAATGGAAGGTGGTAGGAAGCAGATGATTTGGAACTAGGTGTTTCCGAAAAATCTTGCTGACCAAATGTTTATTAGCTCCGTTTGTTTTAATGTAATGACTTCCTGACAAAACAAAGAAAATAAAATGATTTACTGCACTGAACCAGAAATGCTGAGTATTGTTTACTCTTTACTCATTTGTTTAATTGTTTTGCAAATGGATTATAATTCTCTGTATAAAAAATATCTACATTTTATCAAATAAAAATGTAAGGTACATTTTTAAATTTTAAGTGTGAGTCAAAAAGCTAGAACATTATAATATACTAACTATAGCTATCTCCTGTTACCTAGAGACTATGGGGCCTATTTATGAAAGGCCTGTCGGACATAATCCAACATTGCAGATCATGTCCGACAGACCTCACTGAATGCGGAGAGCAATACGCTTTCCGCATTCAGCATTGCACCAGCAGCTCTTGTGAACTGCTGGTGCAACGCCACTCCCTGCAGATTTGCGGCCAATCGGCCGCTAGCAGGGGGTGTCAATCAACCCGATCGTATTCGATCGGGTTGAATTGCGGCGATGTCTGTCCACCTCCTCCGAGCAGGCGGACAGGTTATGGAGCAGCGGTCTTTAGACCGCTGCTTCATAACTGGTGTTTCTGGCGAGTCTGAAGGCTCGCCAGAAACACAGGGCTTCAAGCTCCCTATGGAGCTTGATAGATATGCCCCAAAGAGAGACACATTAAAACACCTAGCCTGGTGATTACTAACCATCATGCATCTGAAATATAAAAAGACTGGTAATGTAATATTATTGACGGTAAAAAATGAGATGTAAAAAATTTAGTACTTTTTTATATATATAACCATTTTTTTTGCAAGCTCTTATTTCTCATAGGATCTATAGTTTATGATTACAAGACACAAGCAGTTTTAGGCTAAGCTGTTTTTTTTAATCAACAGAAGGAGAAGAGTTGGCTATTGTGTCATCACTTTTTCTTAAAACCTGTAACATGCCTCCCCCCAAAAAAATATTCCCTTAAAATATAGCTGTGATATTTTCAACCTCTCAGCACTTATACTTACCCACACTTAATCCAATCTATATAATTCCTCTGTGGCTTCCATCCCCAACACTTGGTCCCATAAACAAGGTCCCACTTACATAATACTTGAACAAATGGTCTCTTAGCCTTACTGATCCTGCATAGTGTGTACTATACCTGATACAGTTCACCACCAGATTTTGTCCCCAACCAGTGCAACTTCTACACAGTGTCCTTAGATATTAGTTGACTCATTCCAATGAATTTTGAATGCCTTCAATCCTAATCTAAAAAGACTTCACTAATAATGCACTCTTCTGGGTCTATGCTTCTTTTTTTCAAATATCCCTTTAACCATAAATGTCTAGGACATCCCTGCTGGATGAATACATATAATTGCTGTCAATACGTAGGGTTACTTTTTTAAGGAACCAAATGAATATAAGGCAAGTTAAACTTTTAATTTGAGCATTGTGTGAAATCATGCTTGGACTACTGCAATGCTTTTTATTATGGTCTCCCAGAAAAACTACCCCATTGCCTTCAGTTGGTACAAAACACTGCAGCAAGGCTTCTCAGTGGCCAACTAAAATCTTGCTATGTAACACCCATTCTCCCCTCTCTGCACTGGCTGCCAATAAAATGGTGCATACTATTCAAGATAGGCTGCTATCCTACTAATCTCTACATGATCAGGGACCAAGCTATTTAAAATAATTACTGGTGCCTTATGTCCCAACTAGCACACTTCGATTAGCACATGCTCAGATGCTAAAAGTGCCAAGAATTTACACAAAAATTTGGTTTGTAAGCTTTTAACTATGCCGCTCCATCTCTATGAAACACTCTCCCAAGTACAGTTAGAGTGTACTTTTTCAAACAAAGACTCAAGACCTACCTGTTTACACAAACCTTTCAGGAATCAAATCTGTAACTTCTAATCCTCTTATGTAAATATCCCTTGCGTAAAGCGAGTCCAACCTGGAGAAAATCGCTATATAAGTTGCTGTTGTTATTATTATTATTGAATTGAACCATGCAAAAATACAGAACATAAAAAAGGCAAAACAGGCATCAAAGTAAAACTGAAACTGTATACACTGAGCAACAAAATGTCCAAAAATGCAGAAATCTACAGAGAATAAGAAGAATAAAAACTTCCAAATATAAGATGAAAGGTAGAGATCAAGAGTGAAGGCAGTGATCTAAGTGTGCACCTTAAAGAGAGTAAAGGATAGATTGATTCTGTTAAAGCACAAAATAAGTTCACAGCAGTTAGCACTAAATAATAAGCCCAAAACATAAAATACTACGGTAATGCAGGAACTTTTCTGATGCAAATATTTATTTTCCAAATAGAAACAATAAATTATATGAATATCACTCATGGTGGTCAAAAGAATGTTCATCAAAAATAGCAATCAAGAGAAATACAACATATCAATCACAAACTACTAATATGCTGTCTCTTGTGGGAGAACTAGTGCTAGGTCATGTGACCAACCCCCCTGGTGACGTATCAATGCTCTGATGTATATTTCACCTATTGGCCCCTATTTAACAAAGTCTGGCGAACCTGATCCGATAGTGTGGATCAGGTCCGCCAGACCTTGCTGAATATGGAGAGCAATACGGCCAATGGGTCGCCAGCAGGGGGGTGTCAATTAACCCGATCGTACTCGATCGGGTTGAATTCCGGCGATATCTGTCCGCCTGCTCAGAGCAGGCGGACAGGTTATTGTTAAACTGCTGTTTCTGGCGAGCCTGCAGGCTCGCCAGAAACACAGGGCCTCAAGCTCTATCCGGAGCTTGATAGATAGGCCCCATTGTATCAGCTGTTTGCTTAAAAAGAATGAGGTTCCTTCAGATAGGATAAAGTTAATTATCAATGGATTAACTCTTTATATCCAGAATAATTTTTCAAAGTTTGCAACTAAATAACAAACTAATCATTATAGGTAAAGTATAATTACATTTCTTTCATGTAAATGGCAAGAGTCCATGAGTTAGTGACGTATGGGATATTCATTCCTACCAGGAGGGGGCAAAGTTTCCCAAACCTCAAAATGCCTATAAATACACCCCTCACCACACCCACAATTCAGTTTTACAAACTTTGCCTCCTATGGAGGTGGTAAAGTAAGTTTGTGCTAGATTTTTATGATTTCTTCTATTATAAGCGCTTCTAAGCATTCTGAAGCCCAATTCCTCTCAGAGTACAGTGTTTGTCAGAGGGACGTGAAGAGAGTATTGCCTGTTGATTTTTATGGTTTCCCTCATGGGAAATCTTTTCAAGGGTTCTCTGTTATCGGTCATAGGGATTCATCTCCTACCTCCCTTTTCAGATATACTCTTATACCATTACCTCTGCTGCTAGTTTTCAGTACTGGTTTGGCTGTCTGCTATATGTGGATGGGTGTCTTCGGTAAGTATGTATCATTATTTAAGACACTCTCAGCTATGTTTGGCGCTTTATGTATTAATATAAAGTTTTAAATATATGTATTTACTTATATTTGCCATGAGTTGGGTTATGTGTATTTCCCTTTGCAGTCTAACAGTTTCAGTATAAGAATCATGTTTAAGGAAGTTATCGCCTAGATTTAGAGTTTTGTCGGTAAAGACCTGCGGTGCTAACGAGCCTTTTTTTCCAGCGCACCCTTAAGACAATGCTGGTATTACGAGTTGTTTGAATGGCTGCTTTAGCCTCAGAAAAGGGAGCGTTGAGCATAATTTAGCTCCACTTCTACTCTCAATACCAGCTTTGCTTACGGTAGCGGTAAGCTGGAAAAACATGCTTGTGCACGATTTCCCCATAGGAAACAATGGGGCTGAGCTGGCTGCAAAAAAGCAGCGTTCAGCTCCTAGCGCAGCCCTATTGTTTCCTATGGGAAAACACTCTCTAAGTCTACACCTAACACCCTAACATGAACCCTGAGTCTAAACACCCCTAACCTTACACTTATTAACCCCTAATCTGCCGCACCCGCTATCGCTGACACCTGCATTTTATTATTAACCCCTAATCTGCCGCTCCGGACACCGCTGCAACCTACATTATACCTATGAACCCCTAATCTGCTGCCCCTAACATCACCAAAACCTATATTATATTTATTACCCCCTAATCTGCCCCCCCCAATGTCACCGCCACCTACCTACACTTATTAACCCCTAATCTGCCGACCGGACATCGCCGCCACTATAATAAATGTATTAACCCCTAAACCGCCGCACTCCCGCCTCGCAAACACTATAATAAATTTTATTAACCCCTATTCTGCCCTCCCTAACATCGCCGCCACATACCTACAATTATTAACCCTTAATCTCATGGCGGCGACATTGGGGGGGGCAGATTAGGGGGTAATAAATATAAGATAGGTGTCGGCGATGTTAGGGGCAGCAGTTTATGGGTGTTAGTGTACTTTATAGCACAGTAGTTAAGAGCTTTATGTTCCCGCGTTAGCCCATAAAACTCTTAACTACTGACTTTTTTTTGCAGTTGGAGTCTTGTCGGTAGAGTCTCTACCGCTCACTTCTTCCAAGACTCGTAATACCAGCGTTAGGCAAATCCCATAGAAAAGATAGGATACGCAATTGACGTAAGGGGATTTGCGGTAGCCTCGAGTTGCGGAAAGAAAGTGAGCGGTAGACCCTTTCCTGCCTGACTCTAAATACCAGCGGGCGTTAAAAAGCAGCGTTAGGACCCCTTAACGCTGCTTTTTAACCCTAACGCAGAACTCTAAATCTAGGCGTATGTGTTTTAAATTTTCTTTCCTGGGGTTTATTTTTTTTTTCTAATTTGACTTGTTTTTTTCTTAAATTTCACAGGCAAATCTAGGCTCGCGAAGGCGCAAAATGCTGTTATTTATTGCGTCATTTTTGGTTTAGGGGTTAATAACTTTATTTAGGTGCGCTGGGCTCCAGGAGCGGCGGTTTAGGGGGTAAACAGTATAGTATAGTATGGGTGCTTAGTGACAGGGTACCAAGAAAGCTGCGAATAAGCTAATAGTTACATTGTAGCTATTTTAGGATTTATTTTTATTTTACATGCAAGTTTGTATTTATTTTAACTAGGTAGAATAGTTATTAAATAGTTATTAACTATTTAATAACTTCCTAGTTAAAATAAATACAAATTTACCTGTAAAATAAAACCTAACCTAAGTTACAATTACACCTAACACTACACTACAATTACATTAATTACCTAAACTAAATACAATTAATTACAATTAAATAAAATTAACTAAAGTACAAAACCCCCCCCACTAAATTACAGAAAATAATAAAATAATTACAAGAATTTTAAACTAATTATACCTAATCTAATCCCCTAATAAAATAAAAAAGCCCCCCAAAATAATAAAAAGTCCTACCCTATACTAAATTACAAATAGCCCTTAAAAGAGCTTTTTGTGTGGCATTGCCCCAAAGTAATTAGCTCTTTTACCTGTAAAAAAAAATACAATGCCCCCCCAACATTTAAACCCACCACCCACACACCCAACCCTACTCTAAAACCCACCCAATCCCCCCTTAAACAAACCTAACACTAACCCCCTGAAGATCACCCTACCTTGAGACATCTTCACCCAACCGGGCCAAAGTCCTCAATGAAGCCGGGCAGAAGAGGTCCTCCAGTCGTCGGCCTAGAAGGATGCTCCACGTCGGATGGACCCGCTCCGCTCCGGATGGATGAAGATAGAAGATGCCGTCTGGATGAAGACTTCTGCCCGTCTGGAGGACCACTTCGCCCGGCTTCGTTGAGGACTTCGGCCCGGTTGGGTGTAGACGTCTCAAGGTAGGGTGATCTTCAGGAGGTTAGTGTTAGGTTTTTTTAAGGGGGGATTGGGTGGGTTTTAGAGTAGGGTTGGGTGTGTGGGTGGTGGGTTTTAATGTTGGGGGGTATTGTATTTTTTTTTACAGGTAAAAGAGCTGATTACTTTGGGGCAATGCCCCGCAAAAGGCCCTTTTAAGGGCTATTTGTAATTTAGTATAGGGTAGGGCTTTTTATTATTTTGTTTTTTTTTTAATTTTATTAGGGGGATTAGATTAGGTGTAATTAGTTTAAAATTCTTGTAATTATTTTATTATTTTCTGTAATTTAGTGTTGTTTTTTTTGTACTTTAGTTAATTTTATTTAATTGTAATTAATTTATTTGAATTTAAGTAATTAATTTAATTATAGTGTAGTGTTAGGTGTAATTGTAACTTAGGTTAGGTTTTATTTTACAGGTACTTTTGTATTTATTTTAACTAGGTAGCTATTAAATAGTTAATAACTATTTAATAACTATTCTACCTAGTTAAAATAAACACAAACTTGCCTGTAAAATAAAAATAAACCCTAAGCTAGCTACAATGTAACTATTAGTTATATTGTAGCTATCTTAGGGTTTCTTTTATAGGTATTTAGTTTTAAATAGGAATAATTTAGTTAATTATAGGAATATTTATTTAGATTTATTTAAATTATTTTTAAAGGGACAGTCAAGTCCAAAAAAAACTTTCATGATTTAAATAGGGTATGCAATTTTTTTTTTTTCCTTTTTTTTTTTACACTTTTATTGAGGTTTAATACATTAAATGATACATAAACAAGGCAAAACAAACACAAAAGATAAAAGAAAAACAATGAATCATAGAGATGGCAATAACATTCTTGATACAATTCGCTTCTGTCTATTACATCATAGAAGAAATAACTTAACGTACCACATTATATAAGTAATAACTCATATTGCCATGTTGCATTAATTGTGTTTGCTAAATGAGTCACATTCATGGCAGCAACAATCTTAATACAAATCAAGAAAATTAACTTTACGTACCATATTATGTAAGTAATAACTCATATTGCCATGTTGCATTAATTATGTTTGTTAGCACATATAATTTATGTTAAGCCTCCTTTTTTGTTTTCTTCCCTCCCCTCTCCCCCTCCCTCCATGGTTGTCTTCCCCCTCTTCTCCCCTTACTCAGAAAAGAGGGAAAAAAAAAAAAAAAAAAAAGAAGAAAGGAAAAGAAAAGAAAAAAAAAAGGAAAAAAGGGGGGGAAGAGGGGAGAGAATAACTTGATCATATATTTAGTCCATGCCCCCCTCGACTCCGACCCCCACCCCCATCTCCTACCACAGGTTAAGCAAGACCATTTCTGAGTTCCTGAATGGAAAAATTATCATTTCTATTTCATTAGTTGGATAGCCTTTGATAAAGGCTGACCATTTCAAGAAGAATTTTTTTATGTCCTCTTCATTGTCAATATTGGTGTCCCTTTGCTCGATCATGCATTGTTTCTTCAAACAATTTTTTACCTCGAGGATTGAGGGAGTCTTTGAGCCCTTCCAATGCTTAAGAATCAAATATCTCGCTGCTAGAATTGTGAGAATGGTTAATTTTTCCTGAGGTTGTTGCCGTGCTTCCAATTGGACACAAAAAATAATCTGTGTCAGGGTGAATACCAGAGGAGCAGCCACCAGATTTTTGTTAAGCCAAAATTCGACTTTATGCCAAAATTGGCGTATCTTTGGGCAGTTCCATAGCATATGGACTAGGTCTGCCGCGACAAGGGAACATTTTGGGCAAGCCCTAAATTCTGAATTATGTATTTTGTAACCTAGGGCTGGAGTAAAATATGTTCTATGTAGGATTTTAAGGTGTGCTTCCCTCCACATGGCAGAAAGGGTGGCCCGAGAAACTCGGTCTATTGACCTCTGTACACTATTTGATTCTACCAATTCTGAGGGGATTAACCTGGACCATGTCATTGCTATGTGTTCCAATAGAGAAGTTCCTTTATTGGCGTTAAGAAGTGTATAGCAGGGAGTAATCGACATGCGTCCGGCTTTTATCAAAATCAGCCAATTCTCCAGTTTTCCTAGGGTCCATGACCAATCCGTGTTCCTAGTAATCTTTAATCCATAATGTCTAAGTTGCAGATATGCAAAAAAATCTTTATGTGATATATTAAATTCATTTTTCAGGTGTTCAAATGTTTTTATAACATTTGAATCATTTTCAAAAATTTGCTTAACTTTTACCAGTCCTAGTTGGGACCATCTATCGAATATGGCCATTTCCATGCCTGGTTGGAATCTTGGGTTTCCTTTTATTGTTAAGTATTGAGACACACTGCAATCCAGTCTTAGGGTGTTCCCTATTTTCCGCCAGGCTTTAATCGGGTTCAAAATACTTTTAAGCTTTTTGATTTCAGGGGGTAACAATTTAGGTGCGCAATATACCAGACCAGTAAGAAAGTATGGGTGACAGATATTTGCTTCTAATACAATATTTGTGACATAATCTTTAAGAAGAATCCAGTCTGTCACTGTTCTTGCAAGAAAAGCCATGTTATATTGCCTGATGTCTGGCAAGGCTAGACCCCCATATTCCTTTGCCGAGGTTAATTTTGTTAGAGAGATTCTCGCCTTTTTCCCCTGCCAGAGGAATTTCCCAACTGCCCTGTTAAGCAACCTAATGTCTTTTCCATATAATATTAGTGGGGTGTTTTGTAATATGTATAAGAGTTTCGGGAGAAGAATCATTTTGTATAGGGCTATTCTCCCAGATAATGAGATAGGTAAACTTTGCCAATATTTCAGCCTCTCACAGATCATTGTTAATATGGGTGTTATATTAACTTTGTACAACTCTGAGAAATTTACTGGTATAATAATACCCAAATATTTAAATGATTCAGAGACCTCTTTAAATGGGCTATCTTTAATTGAATCCCTATTTTTATTTAGCCAAAATAATTCAGATTTGGAAGTATTAACCATATATCCAGAGAAGGAGCCAAATTGTTGAATGATACTAAGCAGTTTGGGTATATTCGACTTTGTATTTGAAATATAAAGAAGGATATCATCCGCGTATAACGCAGCCTTCATTATATGTTCACCCAAATTAATGCCCTCAATACTCTGTCAGATCTTTATAGCAAGAGACTCTATTGCAATATCAAAGAGAAGGGGGGACAGGGGACACCCCTGCCGTGTTCCCCTTTCAATTGCGATATCTGAGGATAGTGAATTGTTAACTATTAGTCTGGTAGATGGACATGTATACAAGTTATGTATAAAGTTAACAAAGTTATCCCTGAACCCAAATTTGGCTAATGAGGTAAACAGATGACTGGAATAAACAGAGTCAAATGCCTTAGCCGCATCAATGGCGACTATTGCGAGGTCCTTTTTGCCCTCTGTCCCTCTCTCTCTGGTTTGGAAGAATTCTGTCAACAGAAGAACCTCCCTAATTTTGGAGGCTGAGTTACGGCCATGAATAAACCCTGCTTGGTCCTTATGAATGATATGTGGAAGGCCACCTTGAAGCCTACGTGCCAAAATTGAGGCAAGGATCTTATAGTCCGAGTTCAAGAGGGTTATCGGTCGGTAAGATTCCTTATGACTAGGATCCTTGCCTCCCTTCGCGAGCAGAGTTGCCCTCAATAAAAAATTCATTAAATGTTTTAGATAGATACGGGACTATATCTGAGGTCAGAATCTTATACACCTCATTAGGGAGACCATCTGGGCCTGCTGCTTTGTTCGCTGGTGACTCAAAAATCGTTTTGCTAACCTCTTCATTGGAGATTGGACTATTAAGAATAGAGTTCATTTCTGCTGTGATTGAAGGACAGTTTACCTGACCCCAGAATTGCTCAGACTGAATTTTATCTGCAGTTTTTGCAGAGTACAGATCTCTATAATACTCTGTAAAAGCCTCTAAGATGTCTTCTGTGTTTACCAATAGATTCCCTTGATGAAGGATTTTTTCAATCATAGGAGGCTTATTGTCACCTTTGGTTAGCTTAGCTAATAATTTGCCCGATTTATTGCCAAACCGGTAAAGCTTGGCTTGAAACCTCAGTTCTTTCTGTGTTTCCACTAATAATGCCAAAGCGTCTTTTTCGCTCTTGGCTTTTATGTATTTAGCCCAGTGGAAGGGTGTGTTTTGCAGCAGGGACCGGTTATAAGCATTAGTCACAAAACTTGTGACCTCTTTCTCTCTCTTTTTCAACTTTTTGGATATCATAGCGGCGTAAGCCGTTATTTCCCCCCTGAGGACTGCTTTAGCAGCTCCCTAGAATATTTCCGGACGGTCGGCAAATTCGGAGTTAAAATGAAGGTATTCCTTAAATTTCTTGATCAAATGATTCTTAAATTTAGAATCATTCACCAAGTAATATGGGAATCTAAATCTTGTAGAAGAGTTTATAAACCGATTTAGCTGTAGTTCTAAAAAAATAGGAGAGTGATCTGATAGGGTTACAGGAGTTATTCCTGCAGTAGTTTTCATTGTACATAATCTGTCATCAATTAGAAACAAATCTATTCGAGATAGAGTTTTATGAGCCTTAGAAAGGCAGGTGTATTCTCTGACATCGGGATTTTGAATCCTCCAGATGTCTTTAACAGCTAAATTCTGGGTTAAAGTTTTGAATATTTTTGCTTCAAGATTGTCTCTTTTTTGTTTTGCTTGTTTGTTAGTCTGCCGAAGCCTGTCTAGAGGGGATTGCGGCGCAATATTGAAATCGCCACCCAATACCACATAGCCTTCTGAATAGGTTATTATTTTAGATTGCAGCGTGTCCCAAAACTCATAATCCAGCATGTTAGGTGCATATATATTACAGAGAGTGAACAATTGATCTTGAATTTTAATTTTCATCATCACAAACCTCCCCTCAGAGTCCCTTTCAGAGTGAATTAACTAATATTCTAGTCTTTTTCCAATTAATATGGCTACCCCTCTTTTTCTTCCTAAACTGGGAGAAGCAACAACCTCTTTAACCCAAGAGCCTTTCATTTTTTTAATTTCATCTATATCTAGATGTGTTTCTTGCAAAAATGCAAGGTCTGCCTGCATTTTTCTCAGGTGGGAGACAATTGCTTTCCTTTTAATGGGGGTCGATATACCACCAATGTTCCATGATATAAGTTTAACTTTATCTGGTCTTTTAGTCATCTATTAACCTATATAGGGCAATTTGTGGCAGAAGACAGGAATGAGGGCGTGAGCAGGAGGGGAACAACAAGGAAAGAAGGAAGGAGAAAAAAAAAAAAGGGGGAGGGAGAAAAGAGAAAAGAGAAGCCCCCCCCCCCAAGAAGGAGAGGGGGAGGGAGGGGGCGAAGGAAAAAATGTTCCAAATTTTTATTTAGAACTCCACAATATCTCAATTCAGTGCTCAGCAGGGAAATTTCCCCTGTTGAGTTCTTGGTCCGATAATGGTCCTCTTCAGAGGACTGTTTTAATTTGAAAAAAACCATGTCAATTCTATTGCAGGCCTATAACCTCGTTGTTGTCTATTTATTGCTGCCTTTCTACACACTATTTGAGTTCTAGATTCTATATCAGAAAAAAAAATTTCAGCTTTGCGAGCATTTTCGAAAAGATGTACCGTATCCCTAACCATTATTCTAAGTTTGTGTGGGTATAATAGTGTCGCTTTATATCCTCTTTGTATCATTTTTGTGCATATTGGTGCCAATTCTTTCCTCCTTGAGGCTGTCTCAGCTGAGAAATCTTGAAACATTAGAATTTTGGCACCATCTAAACTAATTGGTTGTTTCTTTTTAAATTGCTGAAGTATATTAGTTTTGTCAAGGTAATTTAGGAAACGCACAATTACTGGTCTGGGTCTATTTGTTTTATTGTCAGTTGGGGGTGGACCTATTCTATGAGCCCTTTCTATTATTATGTGTAAAGGAGGCATTTATAAAAGTTGTACTAGGGTCTGGGTGACAAACAAGGAGAGATCTTCATATTTTTTGCCCTCAGGTATTCCTATAATCCTTATATTGTTCCTACGAGATCTATTTTCAAGGTCCTCGATTTTTGAGATTAGTTTTTGGATTTTGGAATTAGTTTCTTCTAGGTTGGAGCTATGCGAGGTGGTAAGATCCTCTAGATCCGAAACCCTCTGTTCTGCCTCCTGTAGTCTGCTTGAAAATTGCCTAATTTCTTGGGAAAGTTGTGCTATATCCTGTTTTATCTCAGATCTCAGAGTTTCAAATTTGGGGGTTAGTGCTTCTGATATGTTAGAGACTAAATTTTGAATATTTAGGGTCTCTATAGCAGGGTTAGTAATAGGTATGGTGATTTCTGCTACATTTTCTGAGACTCCTTTGGTTTTTTTATCCTTATGTCTGCCTGCCATGCTTGGAGAAGTAATTCTAGGGGTGGTGTTAAGAAATCTTTCCATAGGACAAGAGAGAACTGTGTAAGGGGAGTGAATGGCTGTGTGAGTGAAAACTTGTGAGTTATGGACCCAAGGTCGAATGTGAAACGTGATTGAGTTGGTGTGAGTAGGTGTGATGTGATGATATACGGGGTAGTGGGTTATTATGAAGTGTTAAAGTGAAGAAGGAGGAGGGAAAAGGGAGGGAGGTGTGGGGGGTCTGTGTGTGTGAGGAAAAGAAGAAGGGAAAAGAGGGGGAAAAGAGGAAAAAAAAAAAAAAAAGAAAGGGGGGGGGAGGGGAAGGGGTGATTTAAGGAGGGTGACCTCTATGTTATTAACCTGTAAAACAGGGTGCGAAAAAGTGAATTGTGTAAATGCCAACAGTGATTATGTGCATACAAAAAGGAAAAACAAAAACTAAATCAGTGATCCACAGGGGGATGTAAATTGTTTAAGTGTTTTACTACGGGCTTTTCTACCAAGCAATGACAAGGTTGGATTAAGACAATCTGATTCTACTTCCCCTGTTCTAACTAGTAGAGGTGAGAGTCACTTAACGGTTTTCACTTATCTATTCCAGACAGGCAAAAATATTCCTAATTTAATTTTGTAAATTAGTGGGCAGCTTTATAGCCTAATTTCCTGATACCCTATAAGAGGATTTTATATGCAAGAAGAACTAGGTATTTTATTTTAACAAGATTAATGTCCCACTTTTACATGTAGAAATTTACATGGTGGAGCAAGAGAATTGAATGGCAGCGTGTGGGAGTTATCGTTTGAGCTGCCTGATTGAAATTTCCCTAGGCCTTAAATTGATCTACCCTTCCTTACCTTCTTACAAATAAGGACAGTCACTTATATGTGTGGTTATATGATTAGCCTGCTGTTTTTTAGAATACACAATATAATAGGTGTCTCATATAGTTACCCTGCCTATGGCAGGAGTGACTAATTCGAGACTATTCGGCCCAGCAGCAGCAGGGTTATGTCAGTAAACCTGAGTTTACCTCAATGAGCTCAAAATTCCTGATTCAAGCCAATTTATACTGTGGCTGGCCTATTAAAAAATTATTTCTATCCCCTTAAATACAGTTCTTAATTTGAAATGGAGTATAGATTAATATGTGCAGTGTATTAATGCCTCAGGCACCTGTCGCCAATATTAGTCGCAGCAATATTTAATGTGAAAAACAGAAAAATAGGGGATATGTCTCTTATGGATTACAAATAATATTCCACCTTAGGGTTTGCTTTAGGCTTATAACCTGAACCTAAATGATAGTCAACAGAAAAAAACCCCAAAAGGTACTCAATTACCTACTACTACAGAGCAAAGTATTTTTGCAATTAATGGGTGATTTTGTAAGATACACTCTGTAGAATACCTCCTCTACAAAGAATTGAACACTTCAATGTTTAAATTGCAAAGCAAAAACAAGCTAGCTTACAGTTTGAAAAAGCCAGGTTAGTGTCATAATGCACTGGGTTATTTAGAAGGGCAGAAGAAGTAATTAATAGCACGTAAGACCAGCAAGCAACACCAAGATATGGGTTTCCTATTCCCTGCTATCTCTACTTCACCCCTTTTCCCCCCACTCTTACCCTTCCCTTTTAAGGCGTTTGGACACAGTTTATGTTCTGTAAGTTAAATTGCTTATTGCCACAGATTTGTAACAGAGATCAGCCAAGTATAAGTCTACTAATTTACAATCATAGGAGAACTTATAGCTTTATACAAATTTATCAACCTATAGAAACTGAAATCTTTACTTATATTTATTTAATTAATGTTAAATCTCTGCTATTACTCCCACAGTAAAAATGTCATTTCTCCTAGATTTAGAAAAGATTTCTTAACTTTGGGCTTAATCTTAGACATATCCTATAGGGACTGGGTATCCAATAAAAGAAAACTGAAACTAGTATTCTAGAAAAAAGATGAAACAGCCCACAATGATATCAGTTATCCACCACATACAAAGCTGTGTATACCTTAGATTTGAATTTAACAAAATGCACTCTATAGGTTAATTTTCTAGTGCCCCTGCAGGAAATTGAACACAGCTATATTTTATATAGAAGCAAAGGCCAGTTAACTTAGCAATTTGTTGAAACAAAAGTAATATCTTAGGTTAATATACAACCCACAATGATATCAGTTGTCCATGTCCACCACATACAAAGCTGTGTATACCTTAGATTTGAATTTAACAAAATGCACTCTATAGGTTAATTTTCTAGTGCCCCTGCAGAAAATTGAACACAACTATATTTTATATAGAAGCAAAGGCCAGCTAGCTTAGCAATTTGTGGAAACAAAAGTAATATCTTAGGTTAATATACACAAGATTACGTAGAGGGAAAGAGAAGATGATTAGATACACATAGCAAACAACAGGCAATAAACAAATTACAGGTTCCTTGAGTCCTGTTTTTCCAAGAATTTGAGCAAAATTAAACTGTATGTGTTTAAGTTCATTTAAACCAGTAATTTGCAGCAAGCGGTTTCTTGGAGATAGAAGCAGTTAAATGTTAGTTTGCTAGACAAGGTGGTAAAGATATCCTTCTAATATTTCAGCCTTTTGTTAAAGCGGTGGAGGGGAGACAACAAGGAAAGATAAAAAAGCATATAAAGGGATTAGTGGCTCATGCAGTTAGCAAAAAAACAAAAAACTGTTCATTCTTAGTCCAACTGGCTTCCTTTTAGGTGAAATAAGAATGTTAGAACACAAGTCTCCACATAGAAATAACATAGTTTTTTAAGGTAATTTATGCTCCTTTTACTCTTGGGTTTGAGAAGCACTGTCCTGTTGAACCCTTTCTATATTAGCTTCCCTTTTTTCCTTCCAAATAAAAAGTGTATTTCGCATGTGTAGGAGCTATGCCCCAACTCCTTCAAAATAGCTAGGCGGTATACACCATTATGGAAAGAAAGTACCTTGAACTATGCAGCTCAGTGCCATAGTTATATCAGATTATTTCAGGTTCGGCGTTCCAATTGTAGTCCTATTGGATGTTATACACGTTGGTTTCTGCGATGGAGCCGAGTCCTTGAAGTACCTCTCCGACCCAGAATGGCTAGCCAACACGTGCCCAAACCAAACGCCAGGCTTCCACAAGCAGCATCGGTGTGTGGAAGCTCCCACGCTATGTCAGCAAACAGCGCGGCGCCGATCGTCAGCACCCCATCCGTCCGCACCCACCGCTCCAGCTGCAGGATGAAGAGAGGCAGCCAAGCTCCGTTTTTCTTACACCTAAAAAGGTTGGTGAGGACGAAGGGAGTTGAAGCAGTGCGGGGTATACAATTTGGGCCAGTATTGTATCAGAGGTTTGGCTAGGTATAGGCCTCGGTCAGAAGGTTTCTGGAGTCGTAGGCAGACAGCGTCGTTATGCAGTATCCCATTCACCTCCTCACGCAGCACCGGTGGGAGGGGTGGTGGGAATCGGCCCGTGCTTGTTGTTTGTACCCACTAGGAGTTATAGAAAGACTGATAGGGCCAAGAATAAGTGCGGTGTGCTGTGGTTACACCGCTATGGAACCAGGATCCAGTTGCCTTTGGATAATTAGCCGCCCAGGACAAGGGCTGAGCGCGAGTTTTCCGCCAGTGGCTAGTATGGGAGTTTAGAGAGAGCGTGCTCACAGCGTGTCCTGCACCCAGTCTCCTCCCCCGGAACCAGTCTAGAGGGGGTATGCAATTTTAAACAACTTCCCAATTTACTTTTATCACCAATTTTGCTTTGTTCTCTTGGTATTCTTAGTTGAAAGCTAAACCTAGGAGGTTCATATGCTAATTTCTTAGACCTTGAAGACTGCCTCTAATCTGAATACATTTTGACCACTAGAGGGCATTAGTTCACATGTTTCATATAGATAACATTGAGCTCATGCACGTAAACTGACCTAGGACTAAGCACTGATTGGCTAAACTGCATGTCTGTCAAAAGAACTGAAATAAGGGGGCAGTCAGCAGAAGCTTAGATACAAGATAATTACAGAGGTAAAAAGTATATTAATATAACTGTGTTGGTTGTGCAAAACTGGGGAATGGGTAATAAAGGGATTATCTTTCTTTTTAAACAACAAAAATGTTGGTGTTGACTGTCCCTTTAAGTTAGTGGGTGTTAGGTTTAGGGTTAGACTTAGGTTTAGGGGTTAATAACTTTAATATAGTGGCGGCGACGTTGGGGGCGGTGGTTTAAGGGTTAATAAGTACAATGTAGGTGGCGGCGGGGTCCGGGAGCTGCGGTTTAGGGGTTAAACACTTTATTTAGTTGCGGCGGGGTCCGGGAGCGGCGGTTTAGGGGTTAATAAGTATAATGTAGGTGGAAGCGGGGTCCGGGAGCAGCGGTTTAGGGGTTAATAAGTATAATGTAGGTGGCGTGGGTGTAGGGGTGGCAGATTAGGGGTTAATAAATATAATGTAGGTGGCAGCAGTGTAGGTGGGGCAGATTAGGGGTAATATGTATAATGTAGGTGGCGGCGGTGTAAGGGGGGCAGATTAGGGGTGTTTAGACTCGGGGTACATGTTAGGGTGTTAGGTGTAGACATTCCCATAGGAATCAATGGGATATCGGGCAGCAGCGAACATAAGCTTTCACTGCTTTCTGACTCCCATTGATTCCTATGGCATCCGCCGCCTCCAGGGCCGGAATAGTGGCGAGCGTACCTGGTAGAAATTTGAGATCAGATAGTGCCGAATTTGCGTTCTGAACATCTGTAGTGACGTAAGTATCGATCTGTGTTGGACTAAGTCCGGCGGATCGTATGTTACGTCACTGTATTCTACTTTTGCCAGTTTGTAGGGTTTGATAACTAAGGCGAATCAGGCTCGCCACAAATACGCTGCGGAATTCCAGCATATTTGCGGTTGACGGCTTGATAACTAGAGTCCTATGTCTGCTATTCCACCTTCTAATAAACAAAAAAGCTCTTTTAAAATTTCTCAGAAAACTGATGAAATTTGTGATGACTGATAACATACTGAAATATCCTCCTCTGAAGAGGATCTCTTTGCTTCAGAAGATCCTACATTGAAATTGATAAATCTTCTTATCTTTATAAGATTGAATATATTCGGTCTTTGTTGAAAGAAGTATTGGTTACTTTGGGTATTGAGGAGTCTGATCCTCTTGATAACAAAACCAGTAAACATTTAAATTCTGTTTTTAAACCTTTTATGATTATTCCTGAGATTTTTCCTGTTCCAGATGCCGTTTCTGATGTGATTGCTAAAGAATGGTCTAAGCCTGGTGCTTCTTTTAATCCTTCTTCTAGGTTTAAGAAGTTATATCCTTTACCAGTGGCTAATCTGGAGTTTTGGGAAAAAGTCCCTAAGATTGATGGGGTTATTTCTACTCTTGTCAAATGTACTACTATTCCTATAGAAAATAGTACTTCTTTTAAGGATCATTTAGATAGGAAAATTGAATCTTATCTAAGGAAAGCTCATTTAAATTCTGGCTATATTCTCAGGCCTGCCATTTCTATGGCTGATGTTGCAGCTGCATCAACTTTTTGGTTGGATAGCTTAGCACATCAGGAAACAGATCCTGATTTGTCTAGCATTGTTTGTTTGCTTAAACATGCTAATCATTTTATCTGTGATGCTATTTTTTATATCATCAAGATTAATGTTAAATCTATGTATTTAGCTATTCTGGCTAGAAGAACTTTATGGCTTAAATCATAGAATGCTGACATGGTATCTAAATCTAGATTTCCAACTCTATCTTTCCAGAGTAATAATTTATTTGGTTCTCAGTTGGATTCTATTATTTCCACTATCACTGGGGGAAAGGGAGTTTTTTTGCCCCAAGATAAAAAGTCTAAGGGTAAATCTAAAGCTTCTAATAGGTTTCGTTTCTTTGTCAGAATAGAGAACAGAAAACCACTCCTTCCCCTAAGGACTCTGGTTCCAATTGGAAGCCATCTTCAAGTTGGAATAAATCCAAACCTTATAAGAAGCCAAAACCAGCCCCCAAGATTGCATGAAGGTGCAGCCCTCAATCCAGTTCAACTAGTGGGGGGCAGATTGAAATTATTTCAAAACATTTCGGCAGATTCTGTTCAGAATCAGTGCAATCAGAGCATTGTTTCTCAAGGGTATCGAATAGGTTTCAGAATAAGACCTCCTGTGAGAAGATTCTTTTTCTCTCATATTCCAACAAATTCTGTGAAATCTCAGGCTTTTCTGAAGTGTGTTTCAGATCTGGAGCTTTCAGGGGTGATTACACCAGTTCCGCTTCAGGAACAGGGTCTGGGTTTTTATTCAAATCTATTCATTGTCCCAAAGAAAGAAAATTCATTCAGACCAGTTATGGATCTGAAGTTTTTTGAATCGTTTTGTAAGGGTCCCAACTTTCAAGATGGTGACTATAAGGACAATTCTGCCTTTTGTTCAGCAAGTTTAATACATGTCCGTAATAGACTTACAGGACGCTTATCTTCACATTCTGATTCATTCAGATCACTATCGGTTTCTGAGATTCTCTTTTCTAGACAAGCATTACCAATTTGTTGCACTACCATTTGGCCTAGCGACAGCTCCAAGAATCTTTTTGAAGGTTCTCGGTGCCCTTCTATCTGTAATCAGAGAGCAGGGTATTGTGGTGTTTCCTTATTTGGATGATATCTTGGTACTGGCTCAATCTTTAAATTTAGCAGAATCTCACATGAATCAACTAGTGTTGTTTCTTCAAAGACATGGTTGGAGGATCAATTTACCAAAGAGTTTCTTGATTCCTCAGAAAAGGGTCACTTTTTCGGTTTCCATATAAATTCAGTGTCCATGACTCTGTCTTTAACAGACAAGAGACAAATGAAATTGGTTTCAGCCTGTCAAAACCTTCAGTCTCGATCATTCCCTTCAGTGGCTATGTGCATGAAAGTTTTAGGTCTCATGACTGCAGCATCGGACGCAATCCCCTTTGCTCGTTTTCATACGAGACCTCTGCAGCTTTGCATGCTGAATCAATGATGCAGGGATTATACTGGGATGTCAAAATTTATATTCTTAAATCTCACCATTCCACTCTCTCTGACTTGTTGGTTAGACCATCATCGTATTATTCAAGGGGCCTCTTTTGTTCGTCCTTCCTGGACAGTAGTCTCAACAGATGCAAGTCTTTCAGGTTGGGAAGCTGTCTGGGGGTCTCTGACAGCACAAGGGGTTTGGAATCCTCTAGAGGCAAGGTTACCAATCAATATCTTAGAACTCCAGGCTATTTTCAGGGCTCTTCAGGCTTGGCTTCTATTAAAGAGAGAACTTTTCATTTGCTTTCAGACAGACAATATCACAATTGTGGAATATGTCAATCACCAGGGAGGGACTCGCAGTCCTTTAGCAAAGAAAGAAGTATCATGGATACTTTCTAGGGCGGAATCCAACTCTTGTCTTATTTCTGTGATTCATATCCCAGGTGTAGATAACTGGGAAGCAGATTATCTCAGCCGTCAGACTTTGCATCCGGGGGAGTGGTCTCTCCATCCAGATGTGTTTTTTCAGATTGTGCAGATGTGGGGTCTTCCAGAAATAGATCTGATGGCTTCCCATCTAAACAGGAAACTTCCCAGATACCTTTCCAGGTCCAGGGATTCTCAGGCGGAGATGGTGGATGCGTTAGCAGTTCCTTGGTCTTACCAACTTGCATATATTTTTCCGCCTCTAGTTCTTCTTCCAAGGGTGATCTCCAAGATCATAATGGAACAATCACATGTGTTTCTGATAGCACTAGCATGGCCTCACAGGTTTTGGTATTCGGATCTTGTCCCGATGTCCAGTTGCCAACCTTGGTCACTTCCACCTTCTGTCTCAAGGGCCGTTTTTCCATCAGGATCTCAAATCACTAAATTTGAAGGTATGAAAATTGAACGTTTAGTGCTTAGTCATAAAGGTTTTTCTGACTCAGTGATCAATACTATGTTGCAGGCTCATAAGTCTGTTTCAAGGAAGATTTATTATCATGTTTGGAAAACCTATATTTTTTGTGGTGTTCTTCTCATAAATTCTCTTGGCATTCTTTTAGAATTCCCAGGATTTTACCGTTTCTTCAGGAGGGTTTGGATAAAGGTTTGTCTGCAAGTACTTTGAAGGGACAAATCTCTGCTCTTTCTGTTTTATTTCATAGAAAGATTGCTAAACTTCCTGATATTCACTGTTTTGTTCAGGCCATATATAGCCTGTTGTTAAATCTATTTCTCCTCCATGTCTTAATTTGGTTTTGAAGGTTTTGCAGGCTCCTCCTTTTGAGCCTATGAATTATTTGGATATTAAGCTATTTTCTTTGAAAGTGTTGTTCCTTTTGGATATTTTTTTCTGCTAGAAGGGTTTCTGAATTGTCTCTCTTGTGAGTCTCCTTTTTTGATTTTCCATCAGGATAAAGCTATTTTGCGGATTTTGTTTAAATTTCTTCCTAAGGTTGTGAATTCTAACAACATTAGTAGGGAACTTGTTGTTCCTTCCTTGTGTCCGAATCCTAAAAATTTGCTTGAAAAATCGTTACACTCTTTGGATGTGGTAAGGGCTTTTAAATACTATGTTGAGGCTACTAAGGATTTCAAGAAGACTTCTAGTCTATTTGTTGTCTTTTCCCGGTTCTAGGAAAGATCAGAAAGCCTCTGCCATTTCTTTGGCATCTTGGTTAAAGCTTTTTATTCACAAGGCTTATTTGGAGGCGGGACAGTCTCCCCCTCAGAGAATTACAGCTCATTCTACTAGATTGGTTGCCACTTCTTGGGCTTTTAAGAATGAAGCTTCACTTGATCAGATTTGCAAAGCAGCAACTTGGTCTTCTTTGCATACGTTTACTAAATTTTACCATTTAAAAGTATTTGCTTCTTCTGAAGCAGTCATTGGTAGAAAAGATCTTCAGGCAGCTGTCTCAGTTTGATTCTTCTGTTTTTAAGAAGACCTTATTTTTTGGATTTAATTTCTAGGCGGATATAGCTGTTTTTATTTTATCCCTCCCTCTCTAGTGACTCTTCTGTGGACTTCTACATGTTGGGTATTTTTTCCCATACATCACTATCTCATGGACTCTTGTCATTTACATGAAAGAAAACATAATTTATGTAAGAACTTACCTGATAAATTCATTTCTTTCATAATGGCAAAAGTCCATGAGGCCCACCCTGTTTTTGGTGGTTATATTTTTTTGTATAAAAGCACAATATTATTTTCCAGTTCCTCTTTTTTATATGCCTTTTTACTCCTTTTTACACCTCACTACTTGGGTATACGTTAAACTGAAGTATATGTGTGGTGGAAGGTGTATTTATAGGCATTTTGAGGTTTGGGAAACTTTGCCCCCTCCTGGTAGGAATGTATATCCCATACATCACTAGCTCATGGACTCTTGCCATTATGAAAGCAATTAATTTATCAGGTAAGTTCTTACATAAATTATGTTTTTAATTAAATTCAATAAACATAAAAAAATATATTGCTCAAATAGGAATTAACAGCTTTGAGTAACAAGAAATTTACATAAAGAATAAGAGCATCAATCAACAGTGGATTTAAAAATAAATGTTATATTACTAATGGCAATTGTCCTAGTAAAATTTAATTAAATATCACACATATAAACTTTACATATGAAATGTAAAAAAAATAATAATAACCCATGAATTAAACTTCTGATTCTGACTTCCTGGTGGTAACTTTTCCCTTTACCACTGTGCTATCCCTTGGATCCATAAATGACTACATAAAAACCTACAATAAACACTACAACAATTGATAAAGAAATAGGAATCATATCATATAAATCAAGAAACTGATTTAAAAATAAAATGGAACTTAAGATAAACCTAAGAACAAAACAAGTAATGTATAAATAATGACACGTAAATACTGATCATGATAAATGATAAGTGAGGGAGAGAAAAATCTATACAGCAGAGATAAATGGGGAACCAGGTGTGAACTATAAAAAATGGTTTAATTAAATCTTTTTAAAGACTAGATACGTGCAATCGTATCCTTCATGGGCATCCGAATGTGAGAATAAGCAGCTGCTCATGCCGTTCGGCTCTTTTCATATCTAATTAAGACCCTTAAGGATGAGTGTTCCAATGTTGTAGATCCACGTGAACCTCCACTTTACCAAATGCTTTATAAACATCTTCTCTCCAATTTTACTATTATTATTTTTATCTATTATTTGTATAGCGTTGCAAATTTCTGTAGCACTGGATATACAATGACAAGGATTTGTGATAAGATACAAAAACATAAAAGGCTAAACAAATGTATGTATGTATTGGGTACTTGTAAAGCGCGGCTAATCACGCGTAAGGGTCTCAAGGCTCTGTACAAATCTAGTATGGGAGGCCTTGCACACAAAGAGCTTACAGTTTACAATGATTTTTTTATTAATTTAATACCCATAAACATACCAATATCTTTCTGATTTTTTCATGTATTTATAGAAATTTTCTGACATAGAAGCCTAGATGACAAGTGGAGTGGAAAAATATTAATGCTGTTGATTGCTAACACCATTCAATTTAAATCAATAGCGCTCCTATTTGCACGCATATTACAAGCACTAAGGTGTGCTAACATCTGGAGGTCTGCTAGCTCAGCCTCCCTACGGCCCACTTCCCATAAACTTAAATGGAGAGTGCTACAAAAACCTGTTATAACTTTCTCTTGAACACTATCCTGAAGGTATGTTAAGAAATTATTGAAATAGCATTGTTCTTCACTCAGAAAAAAACAATTATTTTTTTATTTTTAAATATATATATTAAAATAAATATTAATAGTTATATATATATATATATATATATATATATATATATATATATATATATATATATATATATATATATATATATATATATATATATATATATATATGGATATATATTCATGTATATGATACATTTTTTTTTACTTATTCACTAACTGATAAGGGTGTGCTAAAGAGATGACGCCCGCTCTAACCATCTGGTAATTCTGTTTTTCTATGGATTTGTAATACCAGATTATGCCCTATTCTTAGTTCAGGTTCGCAATATTGATAGTGCTCCCTGCTTTATGAACCACTTGAGATCTAGGCCAGAATATTAAGAAATCCTTTTTTCCTTTCATACAGGTGGTGATAGTCCACTATCATTTACTCTTGGGAATTACTCTTCTCTACCACTAGGAGGAGGCAAAGAGTTCCAAACCACAAGAGTTGTATAAAATCCCTCTCACCTCACAGTCTCACAGACCTCAGTCTTTACTTTGCTTCCACTGGAAGTGGTTGAAGAATGAAGATGTGCTTTGATTCCTTAGAGAGAGGGGTTCTCAGTTTATATTGAGGCCCAGTTTACCCTCAGAGTAAAGTGCTTGTAAGAGGGATGTATATGGGGTATATTTTATGATTCTTTTTTTATCTCATGGGAAATTGTTCATACACTCTCTATTATTGGTCGCAGGGACTTGTCTTTTGCTTGCCTTCATGGACCTACAATATTCTCCTACTCCTTAACCTCTGCTGATATATGATGCTCTTGCTAGGGTTAGAGTTAATGATAGGATTGGGGTTGACCTCCTGGATGACAAATTTATGTAATTGAAATGGTTAATGAATGCTTCCCCCATGGTAGCAATAATGCCTGCAGCATTGCTGCACAGATAACATCACCATAGCAATATAGGGTGTATGGCAACAAAGCAGTGATACGCTCAGGGTATTGCTGTCAATAACCTAATAAAGATCACTTATACATCGTCAAAATGAGTTGTCAGTTTTCTATGAAATTAGCATTATTGTGTAGTTTTAAATAAATATCTTATATTGTATATATTTTTTTATATATATTGCACAATGGTGTAAAATGGGGAGAAATTAAACATCAGTGTTTTCATTTTCAGTTACTGTTTCTTTTTATTGTAAAACATTGGTCTAGAGATCTCTGTTTTGGTGTTTTGAGTAGATAAATTGGTACTAAAGTGCTAACTATCTGTTGATTAAAATATTTATAAATTGGGGGCGTGCCTGTGCTGAGCCCATGATGGGATGCAAAATATGGAAGCTCCTTCAGCAGCTATGACAATCTGCCGTTTATCTTTATTCATACATGACATCCTGCTTTGTAACTCAACACACTAGCTCAAGAGTAGACTCTGAGCTGAATGATACAACTATTTTATTGATCCTACAAGTGGAACCCAAACTAAGTTACTTGAGTTTTGCAGGCAGCGGCCACATTACACCTTTTCAAACCCCCCCCCCAGGCTAGCTAAGTAGCTGGGTAGAGCAGTGTTAGCCTCCTGTTACTTTTGAGATACCTTTATACTCCTTATTACAGTGCATGAAACTGTGGAGCCGAGCTTCCCTATGCTACCTGGAACAGGAACCCGCAAAGTACTTAGAACTCTCAGAAATCCATACTAGGCCCTAACTAAGATGGCAACAGAGGTTCTACTTTACTTGAAACACGTTGAAGCATTACTTGACGTGCACTTCAGTGAGCTTCATTTTGTCCTTGCAACAGACTTCCCTATACAGAGGAACTCAATCTGAGCTTGCCCTGCTCCAAGTATCAGGCAACAAAACAACAGCTTGAAAGTTACCTATGGGGGTGAAGAATCCACATAAGGGGCGAGAACGACCAGAGCTGCTGTGAAAATACCTTACCCGACAACTTGAACAGCTGGCAGGATGAAGACTTCTGCCGCTCCGGATGTCCTCTTTTGGTCCATCGGTGCCCGGCTGGGTGAACACGACTCAAGGTAGGGAGATCTTCAGGGGGTAGTGTTAGGTTTATTTAAGGGGGGGTTTGGGTTAGAGTAGAGGTATGTGGGTGGTGGGTTGTAATGTTGGGGGGTGGTATTGTGTTTTTTTTACAGGCAAAAGAGCTGATTTCTTTGGGGCATGCCCCGCAAAAAGCCCTTTTAAGGGCTGGTAATAGAGCTGTTAACTTTTTAAATTTAGATTAGGGTAGGGAAATTTTTTATTTTGGGGGCTTTGTTATTTTATTAAGGGGCTTAGAGCAGGTGTAATTAGCTTAAAATTCTTGTATTTTTTTTGTAATTTAGTGGGTTTTTTTTGTAATTTAGTTTAGTTTATTTAATTGTAGGTAATTTATTTAATTTATTTAATTATAGTGTAGTGTTAGGTTTAATTGTAACTTAGGTTAGGATTTATTTTACAGGTAATTTGGTAATTATTTTAACTAGGTAGCTATTAAATAGTTAATAACTATTTAATAGCTATTGTACCTAGTTAAAATAAATACAAAGTTGCCTGTAAAATAAAAATAAATCCTAAAATAGCTACAATATAATTATTCGTTATATTGTAGCTATATTAGGGTTTATTTTACAGGTAAGTATTTAGTTTTAAATAGGAATACTTTATTTAATAAGAGTTAATTTATTTCGTTAGATTAAAATTATATTTAATTTAGGGGGTGTTAGGGTTAGGGTTAGACTGAGCTTTAGGGGTTAATACATTTATTAGAGTAGCGGCGAGGTCCGGTCGGCAGATTAGGGGTTAATAAGTGTAGGTAGGTAGCGGCGACGTTGGGGGGGCAGATTAGGGGTTAATAAATATTATGTAGGTGTCGGCGATGTTAGGGGCAGCAGATTAGGGGTTCATAGGGATAATGTAGGTGGCAGCGATGTGCGGTCAGCAGATTAGGGGTTAAAAATATTTATTATAGTGGCAGCGATGTGGGGGGACCTCGGTTTAGGGGTACATAGGTAGTTTATGGGTGTTAGTGTACTTTATAGCACAGTAGTTAAGAGCTTTATAAACCGGCGTTAGCCCATAAAGCTCTTAACTACTGACTTTTTTCTGCGGCTGGAGTCTTGTCGGTAGAGGCTCTAATGCTCACTTCAGCCAAGACTGTAAACACAGGTGTTAGGAAGATCCCATTGAAAAGATAGGATACGCAATTGGCGTAAGGAGATCTGCGGTATGGAAAACTCGCGGCTTGGAAGTGAGCGTTAGACCCTTTCCTGGCTGACTCTAAATACCAGCGGGCTGCCAAAAGCAGTGTTAGGAGCCCTTAACGCTGCTTTTGACGGCTACCGCAGAACTCTAAATCTAGGCGATATTGTTTGTATGTTACTGTTAAATGATGTTGTTATATGATAGTTAAAGTGGGGGAGACTAGATTTATGAAGACTTTTGCTGGATCCTTATTGAAAAACTGGTCGCCTCATTTATACAGACATGGATCTTCTATCTTGTATCCTCTTGTTATACGCATGCACAGCAGAAATGGCCTATATCATAAAAGCTTATATTATCAAGCCATGCAAAATTTCAGTTGCTTATGTAAGTTATTTGGGGGTAACATGGATGTCTCAGTATTATTCACTATCCTATTATTAACATTTTCTATCCAGTTGAGGGAGATCCCCCTGTCAGTGGTCAAGACTAGTGGAGATACTAAACCCTGCCTTTGGAAGGATTTTATTTCCACTTTCTTAGTACTACATCACTTTTTTTTTTTCAAATACATTTTTATTGAGGCAAAAAGGTTGCAACATATATCAACAGAGGACAATGCTTGTATTACAATAAGGCACCAAGAAAAGTCCATATGAAACTATAACAGAAAAATGAAATGCATGAACATTGGAAGAATCATCTCTTAAGCATTTCCCTGTTTTAAAATTGTATTCAAACCCCAAATAACCTTTTGTCTATTTTTTAAAGACTGGGTAGGGAATCTTCTGTCTGAGGTCAAGTTTAGTTTAAATTGTCTTGGTGTAAGTACTACGCACTGCGTGCCATTTATCTATTCAGTGCTATGAATTTCAATCTTCAAGGTCAGTGTGAAATAACAGGTAGATCTGGGCTCCAGATGTAAGGAAGGACGAAAAAAAAAAGAAAAAAGAAAAGAAAAACTATATGTAAAAGGGGGGAAGGGAAGGGGAAGGGACACATATACAGTAGGAGGTGGGGAATATGTGGGAAGGGGTAATCTGGCTACAGCTGTGTCCAGTCACTTCAAACCACCCAATAGAGGTCCATGGAGTCCTGGAGTCTATGCACGTGTCGCTCCATGATAGCAAAGTGGTTGCTTAGCTCACGAATTACATTGATGGAGGGGGGTTCAATTTGTTTCTATGTTCTAGCCATGCAGAGTTTAGCTGCTGCTATCACATAAATTACCGTTTTATTCGTGGAATCAGGCAAGAGTTCCTGAAATTAGAAATCTGTGGAGAGAGCGACAGGTCTATATTGATAGATTGCAAAAGAGATTCTATCTCTTTCCACATCCGAGTTAGCTTCGGGCATGACCACCAAATGTGGGTGTCCATACCCTGTTGGCCGTACTGTCTCCAGCATTGCGGGGAGACTAAAGTGAACATTCTAGAGAGTCTCACTAGTGACTAATGATTCTACCTTCCTCAAAATTGAGCCAGGGTGGGCAATTTTCTTGTAGTTGAGATATTTGTGATACTGGGAATAGCCTTTTATTTGCATAGAGATCTTGTACTCGGCTGATCCCGAGTTTCATCCAGTAGTCTGTATGGATATTTGAAAATCCCCACAACAGGCCATTTAGATGCTGAATTGGGGAGGGATGAAGTGCAATTTCTCTGTAGCTGTTAGCTATTTTAGGATTTATATTTATTTTACAGGCAACTTTGTATTTATTTTAACTAGGTACAATAGCTATTAAATAGTTATTTACTATTTAATAGCTACCTAGTTAAAATAATTACAAAATTACCTGTAAAATAAATCCTAACCTAAGTTACAATTAAACCTAACACTACACTATCAATAAATTAATTAACTAAACTACCTACAATTATCTACAATTAAATCAACTAAACTAAATTACAAAAAAAACAAAACACTAAATTACAAAAAAAAAAGATTACAAGAATTTTAAACTAATTACACCTACTCTAAGCCCCTTAAAAAAATAACAAAGCCCCCCAAAATAATAAAATGCCCTACCCTATTCTAAAATAAAAAGTTAACAGCTCTTTTACCTTACCAGCCCTTAAAAGGGCCTTTTGCGGGGCATGCCCCAAAGTCATCAGCTCTTTTGCATTTAAAAAAAACATACAATACCCCAACATTACAACCCACCACCCACATACCCCTAATCTAACCCAAACACCCCTTAAAAAACCTAACACTAAGCCCCAGAAGATCTCCCTACCTTATCTTCACCACGCCGGGTATCACCGATCCGTCCAGAAGAGGGTCCGAAGTCTTCATCCTATCCGGCAAGAAGAGGTCCAGAAGAGGCTCCGAAGTCTTCATCCTATCCAGCAAGAAGAGGACATCCAGACCGGTAGACATGTTCATCCAGACGGCGTCTTCTATCTTCATCCATCCGGCTCGGAGCGGGACCATCTTGAAGCAGCCGACGCGGATCCATCCTCTTTTTCCGGCGACTCCCGACGAATGAAGGTTCCTTTAAGTGACGTCATCCAAGATGGCGTCCCTCGAATTCCGATTGGCTGATAGGATTCTATCAGCCAATCGGAATTAAGGTAGGAAAAATCTGATTGGCTGATTCAATCAGCCAATCAGATTCAAGTTCAATCCGATTGGCTGATCGAATCAGCCAATCAGATTGAGCTTGCATTCTATTGGCTGTTGGGGGGGGGTATTGTATGTTTTTTTTAAATGCAAAAGAGCTGATGACTTTGGGGCATGCCTTTTAAGGGCTGGTAAGGTAAAAGAGCTGTTAACTTTTTATTTTAGAATAGGGTAGGGCATTTTGTTATTTTGGGGGGCTTTGTTATTTTTTTAGGGGGCTTAGAGTAGGTGTAATTAGTTTAAAATTCTTGTAATCTTTTTTTATTTTTTGTAATTTAGTGTTTGTTTTTTTTGTAATTTAGTTTAGTTGATTTAATTGTAGATAATTGTAGGTAGTTTAGTTAATTAATTTATTGATAGTGTAGTGTTAGGTTTAATTGTAACTTAGGTTAGGATTTATTTTACAGGTAATTTTGTAATTATTTTAACTAGGTAGCTATTACATAGTAAATAAATATTTAATAGCTATTGTACCTAGTTAAAATAAATACAAAGTTGCCTGTAAAATAAATATAAATCCTAAAATAGCTACAATATAATTATTAGTTATATTGTAGCTATATTAGAGTTTATTTTACAGGTAAGTATTTAGCTTTAAATAGGATTAATTTATTTAATAAGATTGATTTTATTTCGTTAGATTTAAATTATATTTAATTTAGGGGGGTGTTAGGGTTAGACTTAGCTTTAGGGGTTAATACATTTATTAGAGTAGCGGCGAGGTCCGGTTGGCAGATTAGGGGTTAATAAGTGTAGGTAGGTAGCGGCGACGTTGGGGGCGGCAGATTAGGGGTTAATAAATATTATGTAGGTGTCGGCGATGTTAGGGGCAGCAGATTAGGGGTACATAGGGATAATGTAGGTTGCGGCGGTGTGCGGTCGGCAGATTAGGGGTTAAACAATTTAATTATAGTGGTGGCGATGTGGGGGGACCTCGGTTTAGGGGTGTTAGTGTACTTTAGAGCACAGTAGTTAAGAGCTTTATGAACCGGCGTTAGCCCATAAAGCTCTTAACTCCTGACTTTTTTCTGCGGCTGGAGTCTTGTCGTTAGAGTTCTAACGCTCACTTCAGCCAAGACTCTAAATACCGGCGTTAGGAAGATCCCATTGAAAAGATAGGATACGCAATTGGCGTAAGGGGATCTGCGGTATGGAAAAGTCGCGGCTGGAAAGTGAGTGTTAGACCCTTTCCTGACTGACTCTAAATACCAGCGGGCGGCCAAAACCAGCGTTAGGACCCCTTAACGCTGGTTTGGGCGGCTAACGCAGAACTCTAAATCTAGGCGTATGTTTGCTCAATTTAATACCTAGATGTGTCAAGTAGTCCTGAGACCAGTTCAATTTTATAGCATTCCTGAAGCTCCCTGAAGTGGATTTGGTCGGAAATTAATAAGATATACCTCAGTCTTGGAAGGGTTAACTTTATAGTAGCTGTGTCTGCCAAATTGGTCTATTAACTGAAGAACTGATTCTATAGATTTGACTGGGTCTGACAGCAGTAGAGTTACATTGTTGGCGAAAAGTACAATCCGCTCCTCATGGTTACGAAACGGCACCCCCGTTATGAACGACGAAGTGCAAACTGCCTGGGCAAAGGGTTCTATTGCCAGAGCAACTATCAGGGGTGAAAGGGGGCACCCCTGCCATGTACCGTACTGTATATTCTTGTTGTAATATCAGTTACATATTCTTAAACAAAGCTCTACAAACAGCTCAAATGTGGCTCCAAGCTAGAACATTTTAGCTAATTTCTTCCTATATTATTAGTATTGTTTGTAATAAGATGGTTTCCTATTATATGTTTATTCTCATCTCCAAGAGTTCCTATATTATTGTTTAGAGTTATAGCCACTCTTACTAAATAATGTTCCCTCTATTAACATATTCTATATCAGATGCTTACTTTTGTCCCCCTATATACTAAGGTCCAAGAGTGACCCTCTATATAATCTGGGGAACATATCTCATAACTTAAAATTAAAAACGAGATTTCATTACCAGATGTACACAGCATTACTTACTATTTATAGTGTTCAGCATAACTGTTTTTCATATAACTAGAACGACTTGTGTCTAAACTATAGTTCACTGATGTCAGCTTGCTTATTCTCTGCATATATTGTATATGTATATTTTTGTTTTTTTTTGGAGTGTCATTTCAACGCAAATGTACATATAATTTCCATTGTTATTTTGACTTAAAACCTCAATAAAATACTTTTAAGAAAAAAAAATATATTTATAAATTATTAGGGTGTATTCAAATCAATTAAAAAAAATGTTTTTTTTTTAACTTAAAACCAATTACAAGACAACCCATTTATATAATGATTTCTACGTATGTTGCCTGAAAAACAATTCCACACACTATTGCTATCAGCAAGAAAACACTTGTGTGGCAGTTTTTCAAAGGATTTTATTTAGCTTTTTTTTTTAAATTCCACGTCTTGGACTTGTTAAAAATAATTTTGTCTTTTTTGAGTGGAATTTTGTTTGCTGATTGCATGACTGTTTTCAATGGTAACATTCTTCTGTGTTGAGTTCACATATTCATAAACCAGGTAATGTTTTTGGTCAGTAACAAGTAAAAAAAAATAAGAGTTTACATCATACATTTAAACTATTTAAACCAATTAAATATGATCATATAGATGTTAATTTAAAATCTTAATTAAGTATTTGTAGATTTAAACATGTTAAATTAATCAATATAATATGACATTATTTATCACACACATGTAATGAATTTATATTTTTGTTTTAAGTGAAGAAGATCTATATTTAAACATATTAGGCATCTCTTAACATGATTAAGACTTGTTTGCAGTCGAAACGCGTAAGACTGGCAGGGAGCTGTTGGTCATTGCATCTTTTTGATGTTTTTAGTGCTCTTTGACCCCATAACCAGTGTGTATTTTTTATATAAATGTTTTGCTTTGGAGACTCGCTGGATTCTTTTGTCTGCCTATGATCTCTTAACATTACCTGTTATACTTTAATTTGGCATGTAATCTTACGCTTTCATGAAGGTCTTCCTTGTAGAAATATACTTGAAAAGTTTCTTACTTTTTTATGGTATATTTGATTATACTAGATTTCAAAATGATAAAAAAAAAATCACCTGAGCGGTGCAATGTTTTCTTTTATAAATTAGAATCAATGCTTTGGATTTGGACCCATTGATTTTTTTGACTTTTTTGAAAATTTGTACGAACTAAAGGAATCTTCTAAAACAAATGTTTAATTGAAAAAAAAAAAAACTCCTTAAGAATTTCCCAGGTAACATTGGAAAGGCATTAAATTAATGTTAAAATACAAAAATGCAAAAGTCTAAAATCTGCTTCAGCTTTTACATAACCAACAACCAGTTATTAATAAACTTTTTACCTCTATGATTACCTTGCATCTAAGCCTCAGCAGACTGCTGCATTTTAGCCAATCAGTGCGGACTCAGAAATAACTCCACGGCAGTGAACACAATCCGCTAGATTTAGAGTTTTGTCGGTAAAAAGCCGCGTAGCTAACGCTGCTTTTTTTCCCAATTAATGTTAAAATACAAAAATGCAAAAGTCTAAAATCTGCTTCAGCTTTTACATAACCAACAACCAGTTATTAATAAACTTTTTACCTCTATGATTACCTTGCATCTAAGCCTCTGCAGACTGCTGCATTTTAGCCAATCAGTGCGGACTCAGAAATAACTCCACGGCAGTGAACACAATCCGCTAGATTTAGAGTTTTGTCGGTAAAAAGCCGCGTAGCTAACGCTGCTTTTTTTCCCAACGCACCCTTAAGACAACGCTGGTATTTAGAGTTGTCTGAGGGGCTGCGTTAGGCTCAAAAAAGGGTGCGTTGAGCCTAATTTAGCTCCACTTCAACCCTCAATACCAGCGTTGCTTACGGTAGCGGTAAGCTGGGAAAACGTGTTCGTGCACGATATCCCATAGGAAACAATGGGGCAGTTTGGCCTGAAAAAAACCTAACACCTGCAAAAAAGTAGCGTTCAGCTCCTAACGCAGCCCCATTGTTTCCTATGGGGAAACACTCTCTAAGTCTGGACCTAACACCCTAACATGAACCCCGAGTCTAAACACCCCTAACCTTACACTTACTAACCCCTAATCTGCCGCCCCCGCTATCGCTGACCCCTGCATATTATTATTAACCCCTAATCTTCCACTCCGGACACCGCCGCAACCTACGTTATCCCTATGAACTCCTAATCTGCTACCCCTAACACGCCGACCCCTATATTATATTTATTAACCCCTAATCTGCCCCCCCCCCAATGTCGCCGCTACCTTACCTACACTTATTAACCCCTAATCTGCCGACCGGACCTCGCTGCCACTATAATAAATGTATTAACCCCTAAACCGCCGCACTCCCGCCTCGCAAACACTATAATGAATTGTATTAACCCCTAATCTGCCCTCCCTAACATCGCCGCCAACTACCTACCTACCTGGGAAAAACTGTCAAAATGCACCAAGTTAAGTGGCGGCCTTCAAGGGCTTAGAAATTAGCATAGGCGCCTACCTAGATTTATCTTTAAACAAAAACTACCAAGAGAAGAAAGCAAATTGATGATAAAAGTAAATAGAAAAGTTGTTTAAGATTACATGCTCTATCTGAATCATGAAAGTTTAATTTAGACTAGACTGTCCCTTTAAGTACCCATGGTTTCTTTTTTTCTAACTTTTCCTGTGTATCACAATTACTGTGTCTTTACTGTTCGAGAGGTAAACATATTATGGGTTTTATTAATACATTCTGGGTATATTTTGATCAGTTAAAAAATGTTTCTATTTTGGCAGTTTATCACAGTAATTATTTATTTAATTGCTGTTTTGCTTTTATCTTGTCTTAACATGATACTCACAAGAATTCAGCTAAGATTAAAAGCAGAAATGGAAGATTTAGTTACCGCATCTGGCCAAATGGGACAAGCCCAGGTGCCATATATGTATGTGTGCATATATATATATATATATATATATATATATATATATATATATATATATATATATATATATATATATATATATATACAGGGAGTGCAGAATTATTAGGCAAGTTGTATTTTTGAGGATTAATTTTATTATTGAACAACAACCATGCTCTCAATGAACCCAAAAAACTCATTAATATCAAAGCTGAATAGTTTTGGAAGTAGTTTTTAGTTTGTTTTTAGTTATAGCTATTTTAGGGGGATATCTGTGTGTGCAGGTGACTATTACTGTGCATAATTATTAGGCAACTTAACAAAAAACAAATATATACCCATTTCAATTATTTATTTTTACCAGTGAAACCAATATAACATCTCAACATTCAAAAATATACATTTCTGACATTCAAAAACAAAACAAAAACAAATCAGTGACCAATATAGCCACCTTTCTTTGCAAGGACACTCAAAAGCCTGCCATCCATGGATTCTGTCAGTGTTTTGATCTGTTCACCATCAACATTGCATGCAGCAGCAACCACAGCCTCCCAGACACTGTTCAGAGAGGTGTACTGTTTCCCTCCTTGTAAATCTCACATTTGATGATGGACCACAGGTTCTCAATGGGGTTCAGATCAGGTGAACAAGGAGGCCATGTCATTAGATTTTCTTCTTTTATACCCTTTCTTGCCAGCCACGTGGTGGAGTACTTGGACGCGTGTGATGGAGCATTGTCCTGCATGAAAATCATGTTTTTCTTGAAGGATGCAGACTTCTTCCTGTACCACTGCTTGAAGAAGGTGTCTTCCAGAAACTGGCAGTAGGACTGGAAGTTGAGCTTGACTCCATCCTCAACCCGAAAAGGCCCCACAAGCTCATCTTTGATGATACCAGCCCAAACCAGTACTCCACCTCCACCTTGCTGGCGTCTGAGTCGGACTGGAGCTCTCTGCCCTTTACCAATCCAGCCACGGGCCCATCCATCTGGCCCATCAAGACTCACTCTCATTTCATCAGTCCATAAAACCTTAGAAAAATCAGTCTTGAGATATTTCTTGGCCCAGTCTTGACGTTTCAGCTAGTGTGTCTTGTTCAGTGGTGGTCGTCTTTCAGCCTTTCTTACCTTGGCCATGTCTCTGAGTATTGCACACCTTGTGCTTTTGGGCACTCCAGTGATGTTGCAGTTCTGAAATATGGCCAAACTGGTGGCAAGTGGCATCTTGGCAGCTGCACGCTTGACTTTTCTCAGTTCATGGGCAGTTATTTTGCGCCTTGGTTTTTCCACACGCTTCTTGCGACCCTGTTGACTATTTTGAATGAAACGCTTGATTGTTCGATGATCACGCTTCAGAAGCTTTGCAATTTTAAGAGTGCTGCATCCCTCTGCAAAATATCTCACTATTTTTGACTTTTCTGAGCCTGTCAAGTCCTTCTTTTGACCCATTTTGCCAAAGGAAAGGAAGTTGCCTAATAATTATGCACACCTGATATAGGGTGTTGATGTCATTAGACCACACCCCTTCTCATTACAGAGATGCACATCACCTAATATGCTTAATTGGTAGTAGGCTTTCAAGCCTATACAGCTTGGAATAAGACAACATGCATAAAGAGGATGATGTGGTCAAAATACTCATTTGCCTAATAATTCTGCACTCCCTGTATATATATACATACATACCTACTGTATGTGTGTGTATATACACAGGTTTTGGGAGAGACCTTGACGTGGTACCTGGGGTTGTCCCATTTGGCCAGATGCGGTAGCTAACTCTTCCATTTTTGCTTTTAATCTTAGCTGAGTGCTTGTAAGTGAGTGCTGGACTTCCTTTGTGTGCTCTATTAATTTGTTTTTATAATTTTCCCTATGGGCCTTGCACCCAGATCTGTCTGGGGTTAACTGTTTGGGACTCTGGGGACAGTGCAGCTTCCTGAGAGTGCTATTGTGCACCCAGGACTGTGCATGTTGCAGGGTCATGGGTTGTGTACCCAGTCTAGTCTGAGAGTGCAGTCCCCTTCTGTGTTTTATATACACACACTCTCTCACACATACACACACACACTATATGATATGGCCATATCACACCTATATGAACTTATTGGACATCCCATTCCAAAACCATGGGTATAATATAAATATTTTGGAATGTGCCTATTTAGCCAAAAAAACTTTTTGTAAGGTCAGGCGCTGATGTTAGATGAGAAGGTCGGGCATCAGCATTCTAATTATTCCAAAGGTGTTTAATAGGGTTGAGGGCAGGGCTGTTTGCAGGCCACTCGAGTGGCTTCCACACCAGACTCATCAAAAACATGTCTTTATGGATTTAACTTTGTGCACAGGGGCATAGTCATGCTGGAACAGAAAAAAGCCTTCGTGAAATTGTTGCCACAAAGTTGGAAACACCCTGTTTAAAATGTCTGTAGAATTAAGATGACCCTTCACTGGAAAAAAAAGGGGCCAACTCAAACCCTTAAAAAACTGCCCCAGACCATTATCCTTCTTTCTCCAAACTTTACAGTAAGCACTATTCAATCCGCTAGGTAGATGATAGGGTATGTTTTTGTTTCACAAGCCTTGGCACATTTTGTGGCTGGTCTGTTGCTGCCCCTAGACACTTCTACTTCACCATAATAGCACTTACAGTTCACCAGGGCAGATCTCGCAGGGTAGTCATTTCACAAATTGACTGGAAAATATGGAATCCTATGACAGTGCCACATTTAAAGACAGTGAACTCTTCAGTACAATCCATTAGAATGATTTACTGTTAGTTTGGCAACATATCTTTTGTTTCTATGAAGATCAGTAAAAATGATCTAAACAGCTGTACAGGGTTTTTACAAAATAATTCTGACTGGTTAGAATCTAGGTAAATATTAACAGTAATAAAGGACATTTTGTTATGTAACATATTTTTTATAATTTGAGGGGGGGGGGAAATAATAAAGTTTATTCAATAATGTCTTCGAGAAAAGGTTAATTTAATTATATTTCTACTCATAAAATAAAGGTCAGCATGGTTCACAGTGGCTCATGGTTCAGCAACAATAAATATCAATAAATACTTTCCTAAAATAAAATTGGAACCATGAAATAAGATGTGACAACAAGAGTCATAACTATTTAATTCATACACATTAACGTTTAGATCTGTTGCTTGTGAAAGGATGAGCAAGGAAGAAATTTGGTTCCTAAATGTAGTTCATTTATGTTAGTCTGAAGGGAGTATAATGCTACAACAGCTCCACCTAGTGACGGCTTGAAATTCATCACCCTGAATAGATTAATAAGGTAACAAATAAATATGTAAATTTCACCAATTTTCTAAACTTACATATAAACTACTTTAAACAGGATTACATGGTTTGTTTATTCATTTTGCATTAATTGTACTTGAAAGTTTGACAGGTGCCTAAGTGCTTGATCCAATAATTCTTTTGATTTTATGAAGTTCAGGGTATTTGAGAAAGTAACATGAAGACAAAGAGGCCGAATTATCAAATGTCTGTCGGATCTGATCCGACAGTGCGGATTAGGTCCGACAGACATCGCTGAATGCGGAGAGCAATACGCTCTCCATATTCAGCATTGCACCAGCAACTCACAAGAGCTGCTGGTGCAACGCC
>NC_069501.1:399150435-399175435 GCF_027579735.1 Bombina bombina | reverse complement strand
ATTCCTGAAACTGCCATATAAGGAAATTGATAATTTTGCTTTATATGTTGTTTTTTCTCTTACATTTGCAAGATGTCTCAATCTGATCCTTTCTCAGAAATCACTGTTGGAACCCTGTTGCCTGATAACATTTCTACCAAAGCTAAGTACATTTGTTGTAAACTTGTGGAGATTATATCTCCAGCTATGGTTTGTAATAGTTGTCATAATAAACTTTTACATGCAGAGAATGTGTCCATTAGTAATAGTACATTGCCTGTTGCTGTTCCTTCAACATCTAATGTACAAGATATACCTGTGAATTTAAAATAATTTATTGCTGATTCTATTCAGAAGGCTTTGTCTGCCATCCCGCCTTCTAATAAAAGTATAAGGTCTTTTAAAACTTCTCATAAAGTTGATGAAATTTTAAATGACCGACAACATATTGAATTATTCTCCTCTGATGAGGATCTATCTGATTCAGAAGATCCTTCCTCAGATATTGAAACTGACAAATCTACTTATTTATTTAAAATGGAGTATATTCGTTCTTTGTTAAAGAAGTGTTGATTACATTGGATATTGAGGAAACTAGTCCTCTTGATATTAAAACTAGTTAACGTTTAAATTCTGTTTATAAACCTCCTGAGGTTTTTCCAGTTCCTGATGCTATTTGTGATATGATTTCTAAGGAATGGAATAAGCCTGGTACTTCTTTTATACCTTATTCAAGGTTTAAAAAATTGTATCTTTTGCCAGCAGTTACATTGGAGTTTTGGGAAAAGATCTCCAAAGTTGTTGGGGATATCTCTACTCTTGCTAAACGTACTACTATTTCTATGGAAGATAGTATTTCTTTTAAAGATCCTTTAGATAGGAAACTTGTATCTTATCTAAGAAAAGCCTATTTATATTCCGGTCATCTTCTCAGGCCTGCATTTTCTTTGGCTGATGTTGCAGCTGCATCAAATTTTTGGTTTGAAAATTCAGCGCAACAAGAATTGGATTCTGATTTGTCTAGCATTTTTCACTTGCTTCAACATGCTAATCATTTTATTTGTGATGCCATTTTTGATATCATCAAAATTTATGTTAAATCTATGTCTTTAGCTATTTTAGCTAGAAGAGCTTTGTGGCTTAAATCTTGGAATGCTGACATGACTTCTAAGTCTAGATTGCTATCTCTTTCTTTCCAAGGTAATAAGTTATTTGGTTCTCAGTTGGATTTGATTATTTCAACTGTCACTGGGGGGAAGGGAGTTTTTTTGCCTCAGGATAAAGACCTAAGGGTAAATCTAAAGCTTTTAACCGTTTTCATTCCTTTTGACAAATTAAGGAACAGAAACTTAATCCTTCCCCCAAGGAATCTGTTTCCAGTTGGAAACCTTCTTCAAATTGGACTAATTCCAAGCCATTTAAGAAACTAAAGCCACCCCCCAAGTCTGCATGAAGGTGCAGCCTTAATTCCAGCTCTGCTGGTAGGGGGCATATTAAGATTTTTCAAGGATGTTTGGACGAATTTTGTCCAAAATCAATGGATTCTGAGTATTGTCTCTCAGGGGTACCGAATAGGATTCAGAGTAATACCTCCTGTGAGAAGATATTTTCTCTCACACATCCCAGCAATTCCAGTAAAGGCTCAGGCTTTCCTGAAGTGTGTTTGCACAGGAATTATATGTCTACAATAGACTTACAGGATACATATATTCATATTCCGATTCATCCAGATCATTATCAGTTTCTGAGATTCTCTTTTCTAGACAAGCATTACCAATTTGTTGCTCTTCCTTTTGGCCTAACGACAGCACCAAGAATATTTTCAAAGGCTCTCGGTGCCCTACTCTCTGTAATCAAAGAGCGGGGTATTGCGGTGTTTCCAGATAGATTCACTGTCCATGACTCTGTCTCTAACAGACAAGAGACGTTTAAAATTGGTTTCAGCCTGATGGAACCTTCAGTCTCAGTCATTCCCTTCAGTAGCTATGTGCATGGAAGTTTTTTTGGCGCAAAGTTACGTTCGATGACGCAAATTCGTCATTTCCGGCGTCTTAGTCGACGCCGAGTCCTTTCACAGGGTTGCATCTTCAATGACGGGAGTGTGTCATTTCCGGATGTTGATTGCACCAAATTTTTTTTTCTGTTTGTGTTGTGCGTCATACTTGGCGCCTAATATTTTCATTATTTAATACTCCATTCCTATATGCGTCTTGCCTTTTTTCTCTAGCAGAGGGCTATGCTGTTTGCATTTTTATCCCATTCCCGAAACTGCCATATAAGGAAATTGATAATTTTGCTTTATATGTTGTTTTTTCTCTTACATTTGCAAGATGTCTCAATCTGATCCTTTCTCAGAAATCACTGTTGGAACCCTGCTGCCTGATAACATTTCTACCAAAGCTAAGTACATTTGTTGTAAACTTGTGGAGATTATATCTCCAGCTGTGGTTTGTAATAGTTGTCATAATAAACTTTTACATGCAGAGAATGTGTCCATTAGTAATAGTACATTGCCTGTTGCTGTTCCTTCAACATCTAATGTACAAGATATACCTGTGAATTTAAAATAATTTATTGCTAATTCTATTCAGAAGGCTTTGTCTGCCATCCCGCCTTCTAATAAAAGTATAAGGTCTTTTAAAACTTCTCATAAAGTTGATGAAATTTTAAATGACCGACAACATATTGAATTATTCTCCTCTGATGAGGATCTATCTGATTCAGAAGATCCTTCCTCAGATATTGAAACTGACAAATCTACTTATTTATTTAAAATGGAGTATATTCGTTCTTTGTTAAAGAAGTGTTGATTACATTGGATATTGAGGAAACTAGTCCTCTTGATATTAAAACTAGTTAACGTTTAAATTCTGTTTATAAACCTCCTGAGGTTTTTCCAGTTCCTGATGCTATTTGTGATATGATTTCTAAGGAATGGAATAAGCCTGGTACTTCTTTTATACCTTATTCAAGGTTTAAAAAATTGTATCTTTTGCCAGCAGTTACATTGGAGTTTTGGGAAAAGATCTCCAAAGTTGTTGGGGCTATCTCTACTCTTGCTAAACGTACTACTATTCCTATGGAAGATAGTATTTCTTTTAAAGATCCTTTAGATATGAAACTTGTATCTTATCTAAGGAAAGCCTATTTATATTCCGGTCATCTTCTCAGGCCTGCATTTTCTTTGGCTGATGTTGCAGCTGCATCAACCTTTTGGTTTGAAAATTCAGCGCAACAAGAATTGGATTCTGATTTGTCTAACATTTTTCACTTGCTTCAACATGCTAATCATTTTATTTGTGATGCCATTTTTGATATCATCAAAATTTATGTTAAATCTATGTCTTTAGCTATTTTAGCTAGAAGAGCTTTGTGGCTTAAATCTTGGAATGCTGACATGACTTCTAAGTCTAGATTGCTATCTCTTTCTTTCCAAGGTAATAAGTTATTTGGTTCTCAGTTGGATTTGATTATTTCAACTGTCACTGGGGGGAATTGAGTTTTTTTGCCTCAGGATAAAGACCTAAGGGTAAATCTAAAGCTTTTAACCGTTTTCGTTCCTTTTGACAAATTAAGGAACAGAAACCTAATCCTTCCACCAAGGAATCTGTTTCCAGTTGGAAACCTTCTTCAAATTGGACTAATTCCAAGCCATTTAAGAAACTAAAGCCACCCCCCAAGTCTGCATGAAGGTGCAGCCTTAATTCCAGCTCTGCTGGTAGGGGGCAGATTAAGATTTTTCAAGGATGTTTGGACAAATTTTGTCCAAAATCAATGGATTCTGAGTATTGTCTCTCAGGGGTACCGAATAGGATTCAGAGTAAGACCTCCTGTGAGAAGATATTTTCTCTCACACATCCCAGCAATTCCAGTAAAGGCTCAGGCTTTCCTGAAGTGTGTTTGCACAGGAATTATATGTCTACAATAGACTTACAGGATACATATTCCGATTCATCCAGATCATTATCAGTTTCTGAGATTCTCTTTTCTAGACAAGCATTACCAATTTGTTGCTCTTCCTTTTGGCCTAGCGACAGCGCCAAGAATATTTTCAAAGGTTCTCGGTGCCCTACTCTCTGTAATCAAAGAGCGGGGTATTGCGGTGTTTCCAGATAGTTTCACTGTCCATGACTCTGTCTCTAACAGACAAGAGACGTTTAAAATTGGTTTCAGCCTGATGGAACATTCAGTCTCAGTCATTCCCTTCAGTAGCTATGTGCATGGAAGTTTTAGGTCTCATGACTGCAGCATCGGACGCGATCCCCTTTGCTTGTTTTCATATGAGACTACTGCAGCTTTGTATGCTGAACCAATGGTGCAGGGATTATACAAGGATATCAAATTAATATCCTTAAATCCCAATGTTCGATTATCTCTGACTTGGTGGTTAAATCACCATCGTATAGTTCTAGGGGCCTCTTTTGTACGTCCAACCTGGACTGTGATCACAACAGATGCGAGTCTTTCAGGTTGGGGAGCTGTTTGGCGATCTTTGACAGCACAAGGGGTTTGGAAATCTCAAGAGGCGAGATTATCAATCAATATTTTGGAACTCTGTGCGATTTTCAGGGCTCTTCAGATTTGGCCTCTGTTGAAGAGAGAACCGTTCATTTGTTTTCAGACAGACAATATCACATCTGTGGCATATGTCAATCATCAGGGTGGGACTCACAGTCCCCAAGCTATGAAAGAAGTATCTCGGATACTTGCTTGGGCGGAATCCAGCTCCTGTCTAATTTCTGCGGTTCATATCCCAGGTATAGACAATTGGGAAGCGGATTATCTCAGCCGTCAGATGTGTTTTCTCAGGTTTTTCAGATGTGGGGTCTTCCAGAAATAGATCTGATGGCTTCTCATCTAAACAAGAAACTTCCCAGGTACCTGTCCAGGTCCAGAGATCCTCAGGCGGAAGCAATGGATGCGTTAACACTTCCTTGGTGTTATCAACCTGCTTATATTTTCCCGCCTCTAGTTCTTCTTCCAAGAGTGATCTCCAAAATCATCATGGAGCAATAGTTTGTGTTGCTGGTGGCTCCAGCATGGCCTCACAGGTTTTGGTATGCAGATCTTGTTCGGACATCCAGTTGCCAACCTTGGCCACTTCCATTAAGGTCGGACCTTGTCTCAAGGTCCGGTTTTCCATTAGGATCTCAAATTATTCAATTTGAAGGTATGGAAATTGAACGCCTAGTGCTTAGTCATAGAGGTTTCTCTGACTCAGTAATTAATACTATTTTACAGGCTCGTAAATCTGTTTCTAGAAAGATTTATTATCGAGTTTAGAAGACTTATTTTTCATGGTGTTCTTCTCATAAATTCTCTTGACATTCTTTCAGAATTGATAGAATTGTACAGTTTCTTCAGTATGGTTTGGATAAGAGTTTGTCTGCAAGTTCCTTGAAGGGACAAATCTCTGCTCTTTCTGTTTTATTTCACAGAAAGATTGCTAAGCTTCCTGATATTCAATGTTTTGTACAGGCTTTGGTCCGTATCAAGCCTGTCATTAAATCAATCTCTCCTCCTTGGAGTCTTAATTTGGTTTTGAAGGCTTTACAGGCTCCTCCATTTTGAGCCTATGTATTCTTTGGACATTAAATTACTTTCTTGGAAAGTGCTGTTCCTTTTGGCCATCTATTCTGTTAGAAGAGTTTCTGAATTATCTGCTCTTTCTTGTGAATCTCCTTTTCTGATTTTTCATCAGGATAAGGCGGTTTTGCGGACTTCATTTAAATTCTTACCTAAGGTTGTGAATTCTAACAACATTAATAAAGGAATTGTTGTCCCTTCCTTGTGTCCTAATCCTTAGAATTCTTTGGAGAGATCCTTACATTCTTTGGATGTGGTAAGAGCTTTGAAATATTTTGTTGAAGCTACTTAAAATTTCAGATTTGCAAAGCAGCAACTTGGTCTTCTTTGCATACATTTACAAAATTCTACCGTTTTTATGTATTTGCTTCTTTGGAAGCAGTTTTTGGTAGAAAAGTTCTTCAGGCAGCTGTTTCAGTTTGATTCTTCTGCTTATGTTTTAAGTTTTTCTTTTTATTTATGAGAATAAACTTATATTTTGGGTTGTGGATTAATTTTATACAGCGAAAAATGGCTGTTTTATTTTTTCCCTCCCTCTCTAGTGACTCTTGCGTGGAGTTCCACATCTTGGGTATTGCTATCCCATACGTCACTAGCTCATGGACTCTTGCCAATTACATGAAAGAAAACATAATTTATGTAAGAACTTACCTGATAAATTAATTTCTTTCATATTGGCAAGAGTCCATGAGGCCCACCCTTTTTATGGTGGTAATGATTTTTTTGTATAAAGCACAATTATTTCCAAATTCCTTTGTTGACGCTTTTTACTCCTTTCTTTATCACCCCACTACTTGGCTATTCATTAAACTGAATTGTGGGTGTGGCGAGGGGTGTATTTATAGGCATTTTGAGGTTTGGGAAACTTTGCCCCTCCTGGTAGGATTTTATATCCCATACGTCACTAGCTCATGGACTCTTGCCAATATGAAAGAAATGAATTTATCAGGTAAATTCTTACATAAATTATGTTATATATATACAGTATATATATATATATATATTTATATATATATATATATATATATATATATATATATACACACACACACACACACACACACACATATATATATATATATATATATATACACATACACACACACTGGCCAAATCCTATTGAGCATCTGTGGGGCATCCTCAAATGGAAGGTGGGGGAGCGCAAGGTCTCTAACATCCACCAGCTCTGTGATGTCATCATGAAGGAGTGGAAGAGGAATCCAGTGGCAACCTGTGAAGCTCAGGTGAACTCCATGCCCAAGAGGGTTAAGGCAGTGCTGGAAAATAATGGTGGCCACACAAACTATTGACACTTTGGGCCCAATTTGGACATTTACAGTTAGGGGTGTACTCACTTTTGTTGCCAACAGATTAGACATTAATGGTTTTATGTTGAGTTATTTTGAGGGGACAGCAAATTTACACTGTTACAGGCTGTACACTCACTACTTTACATTGTAGCAAAGTGTCATTTCTTCAGTGTTGTCACATGAAAAGATATAATAAAATATTTACAAAAATGTGAGGGGTGTACTCACTTTTGTGGGATCCTGTACATACACACACACACACACACACATATATATATATATATATATATATATATATATATATATATATATATATATATATACAGTAATGTGCAAAAGTCTTAGGCCACCATTAGATTTGTTGTTTTAGCAATTGTATAATGACCATATATAATTATTTCTCAGTCTCTTTATTAGAATACATCCAGAAAATACATTTGTATGCAGTACTAAAAAAAAGAAAAAACTCCCTTACACTTGATGAATAGCAGGAACCTAAATGAAATTGAACCCTAATTAATGTCATTGCTAACACCTGTGTTTGTCCTACTTTTTCATGTCAAAATGACTGTCAAAAAGGTCTATTACTCAAGGCATGTGCAAGACATGCTTGAGCATTAAATACACATGTGGTATGAGTTTAATTAATTGGAAGCTTGCTAATAATACCAACTTTGAATCACATCATTCCTTTTAAAATGCCAAAGATCACATAATTTGACAGACATAAAATCATACCTTTGCATCAGCAAGGACACTATCAAAGGGAAATCAGCAAACAAACTGGATACTCAAGGTATGGTATTCAAGCGGTTATAAAGAAATATGAAGAATCAGGATAGGTCAAAGACAAAAAGGGACTGGAAGGCCAAGAAAACTTTCTAAATCTGATGAGAAGTTTCTCAGAGTTTCTTCTTTGAGAGACCGGAAGAAGTCCAGCAAGGACCTGGCTCAGCATCCAGAATCATTGCCAAAAATATTGACACCCCTGCATTTCTGTCAGATAATGCACCACTTCGCCCCAAAAATTGTTGCAATTACAAATATTTAGGCATTCTCATGTTTATTTCTTTTGTTTGTATTGGTATGACACAAAAAGTGGAGGAAAAAAGCCAAATCTGACACATTCCACACAAAACTCCAAAAATGGACTTAATTTAAAGGGACAAAATACTCATATGCTAAATCACTTGAAACTGATGCAGTATAACTATAAAAAGCTGACAGGAAAATATCACCTAAACATCTCTATGTAAAAAAGGAAGATATTTTATCTCACAATCTCCTCAGCTCAGCAGAGTAAGTTCTGTGTAAAAAGTTATACTTCACCTGCTCCCAGCTGCAGGTAAAAAAAAATAATATGAAGAAATGAACAGCAGCCAATCAGCATCAGCAGTGCTGAGGTCATGAACTCTTACTGTGAACTTATGAAATTTGACTTAACTCTCATGAGATTTCATAGTAAGCTTCCTTTACCTGATTGGCGAAATAATATGAGAGTTCACGAGGCTCATCCCCTAAGATGTCCCAGGACAGACACACTAAAATGCTGCTTAGATATCCTTTACAATGGGAGGTTTCTACTGAGGAACCTTTGAGGTAAAATATCTTTCTTTTTTACATAGAGATGTTCAGGAGATATTTTCTAGTCAGCTTTTTACAGCTATGCTGCATCACTTTCAAGTGTTTAAACATTTGGGTATTATGGCCCTTTAATATTTGGTAGCACATCCCTTGGAAAATATAACTAAAATTAATCGCTTCCTGTAACCATCAATGAGTTTCTCTTGTTAAGTGTATCCAGTCCACGGATCATCCATTACTTATGGAATATATTCTCCTTCCCAACAGGAAGTTGCAAGAGTCCACCCACAGCAAAGCTGCTATATAGCTCCTCCCCTAACTGCCATATTCAGTCATTCTCTTGCAAGCCTCAACATAGATAGGAGGTCGTGAGAGTCTGTTGTGATTTATACTTAGTTTATTCTTCAATCAAAAGTTTGTTATTTTTAAATGGCACCGGAGTGTGCTGTTTATCTCAGGCAGTATTTGGAAGAAGAATCTGCCTGCGTTTTTCTATGATCTTAGCAGACGTAACTGAGATCCATTTGCTGTTCTCACACATTCTGAGGAGTGAGGTACTTCAGAGGGGGAATGGCGTGCAGGTTTTCCTGCAGATAAGGTATGTGCAGTAAAATATTTTTCTAGGAATGGAATTGACTAAGAAAATACTGCTGATACCGAAGTAATGTAAGTAAAGCCTTAAATGCAGCGATAGCGACTGGTATCAGGCTTATTAATAGAGATACATACTCTTATAAAAATGTGTTTTAAAACGTTTGCTGGCATGTTTAATCGTTTTTTAACGTACATTGGTGATAACACTGTAATGTTGGTATAGCCTTAAATGCAGTAAAAGCGACTGGTATCAGGCTTATTAATAGAGATACATACTCTTGTAAAAATGTGTTTTAAAACGTTTGCTGGCATGTTTAATCGTTTTTTAACATATGTTTGATGATAAAACTTATTGGGGCCTAAGTTTTTTCCACATGGCTGGCTTAAATTTTGCATAGAAACAGTTAACTGAAGCTTCCCACTGTTGTAATATGAGTGGGAGGGGCCTAATTTAGCGCTTTTTTTGCGCAGTTAAAATTACAAAATGAATTATCCAGATTCCCTCAGCAGTCCCATGAATACTACAGGACATTTCTAAAGGGCTAAAAAGACTTCCAAAATCGTTTATAGGGAAGGTAATCCACAGCTCTGCTGTGGCAGTTTTGTTGTGTCTGTTTTTAAAAACGTCTATGTCGTTTTTTTGATCTGTTTTTTGCATTAAGGGGTTAATCATCCATTTGCAAGTGGGTGCAATGCTCTGTTACCTTATTACATGTACTGTAAAAATTTCGTTTGTTTTACTGCCTTTTTTCACTGTTTTTCAAATTTTGACAAAATTTGTTTCTCTTAAAGGCACAGTAACGTTTTATATATTTGCTTGTTAACTTGATTTAAAGTGTTTTCCAAGCTTATTAGTCTCATTATTAGTCTGTTCTAACATGTCTGACATAGAGGAAGCTCTGTGTTCATTATGTTTTAAAGCCATGGTGGAACCCCATCTTAGAATGTGTACCAGATGTACTGATTTCATGTTAAACAATAAAGATCATTTTTTGTCTTTAAAAACATTATCACCAGAGGATTCTGTCGTGGGGGTAGTTATGCCGACTAACTCTCCCCACGTGTCAGACCTTTTGACTCCCGCTTTAGGGACTCACGCTCAAATGGCGCCAAGTACATCAAGGGCACCCATAGCGTTTATTTTACCGGGGATTCTGTCGAGGGGAAAGTTATGCCGATTAACTCTCCCCACGTGTCAGACCCTTCGACTCCCGCTTCAGGGACTCACGCTCAAATGGCGCCAAGTACATCAAGGGCGTCCATAGCGTTTATTTACAAGACATGGCAAAGGTGGTGAATAATACTCTGGCAGCAGTATTAGTCAGACTACCTGAAATTAAAGGAAAGCAGATAGCTCTGGGGGTAGATACAGAGCATACAGACGCTTTAAGAACCATGTATGATACTACCTCACAATATGCTTAGTCTGTGGGTGATTTTTTTGACTCAGGGAAGATGATTTAACCTGATTCTGATATTTTTACATTTAAAATTTATGCTTGAGAACCTCCACTTGTTGCTCAGGGAGGCTTTGGCTGCTCTGAATGAATGTGTACAATCGCAGGGCCAGAGAAATTGTGTAGACTGGATAAATAATATGCAGTGCCGGTGTGTACTGATGTTTTTCCAATACCTAAAGAGGTTTACTAAAAAATTTTTTTTTTAATAAGGAATGGGATAGACCAGGTGTGCCGTTCTCTTCCCCTCCTATTTTTTAGAAGAATGTTTTCTAATAGTTACCACCACACGGGACTTCTGGCAGACAGTTCCTAAGGTGGAGAGAAGAGTTTCTACTCTAGCTAAGCGTACCACTACCTCTGGCGAGGACAGTTGTGCTTTTTAGATCCAATGGATAAAAAATGTTTATTCAACAGGGTTTTATCCTGCAGCCCCTGGCATACATTGCTGTCACTGCTGCTGCGGCGTTCTGGGTTGAGTCTCTTGATGAGGCTTTACAGTTAGCGACTCCATTGGATGAATATATTTGACAAGCTTATGCTAGCCAATTCCTTTGTTTTCTGATGCCTTTGTTCATTTGACTAGACTAACGGCTAAGAATTCTGTTTTTTACTATACTGGCGCTCAGAGCGCTATGGCTTATATCATGGTCAGCTGTCGTGACTTTAATAAATAAGCTACTTAACTTCCCTTCAAGGGGCAGACCCTATTCGGGCCTGGTTTGAAGGAGATTATTGCTTATATCACTGGAGGAAAAGGTCATGCCCTTCCTCAGGATAGGAATCAAGGGCCAAAAAAGGTCTAATTTTCGTGCCTTTTAAAACTTCAGGGCAGGTGTGGCATCCACTTCCTCTAAGGCAAAACAAGAGGGAATTTTTGCTCAGTCCAAGGCGGTCTGGAGACAATTGGACCTGGAACAAAGATAAGCAGGCCAAGGAGCCTGCTGCTGCCTCTAAGGCAGCATGAAGGAACGGACCCCTATCCGGTAACGGATCCTATAGGGGGCAGACTTTCATTCTTCGCCCGGGCATGGGCAAGAGATGCCCAGGATCCCTAGGCATTGGAATTTATATCCCAGAGATATCTTCTGGATTTCAAAGATTCCCCCCCAAAAAAAGGGGAGATTTCGCCTTTCACAATTATCTGCAAACCAGATAAAAAAGGAGGCATTCTTACATTGTGTACAAGATCCATCCAGTTCCAAGAGAGGAACAGGGACAGAGTTTTTACTCAAATCTGTTTGTGGTTCCCAAGGTGAGGGAACCTTCAGACATATTTTGGATCTAAAGATCTTAAACAAATTCCTCAAAATTCCGTCATTTAAGATGGAAACTATTCGTACCATCTTAACTATGATCCAGGAGAGTCAATAGAGGACTACAATGGATTTGAAGGATGCTTATCCTCACATTGTGATGCATAAAGATCACCTTCGTTTTTCAGGTTTGCCTTTCTAGACAGGCATTACCAGTTTGTAGCTCTTTCCTTTGGGATATCTACAGCCCCAAGAATCTTTATGGAGGTTCTGGGGTCGCTTTGGCGGTCCTTAGGCCGCGGGGCATAGAAGTGGCCCCTTAGTTAGATGACATCCTGATACAGGCGTCAAACATCCAAATTGCCAAGTCTCATACGGACGTAGTACTGGCATTTCTGAGATCACATGGGTGGAAAGTGAACAAGGAAAGAGTTCTCTATCCCCAATCTCAAGGGTTTCCCTCCTAGGGACTCTGATAGATTCTGTATAAATGAAAATTTCACCTGACGGAGTCCAGGTTGTCAAAGTTTCTAAATTTCTGCCGTGTTTTTCATCCCATCCGCGCCCTTCGGTGGCTCAGTACATGAATGAAATCGGCTTAATAGGTAGCGGCAAGGGACATAGTACCGTTTGCACGTCTACATTTCAGACCGCTGCAACTATGCATGCTCAGTCAGAGGAACGGGGATTACACAGATTTGTCCCCCTGTTGAACCTGGACCAAGAGACCAGAGATTCTCTTCTCTGGTGACTATGTCGGGTCCATCTGTCCAAGGGTATGACCTTCCGCAGGTCAGATGGGACAATTGTTACAATGGATGCCAGCCTTTTAGGTTGGGATGCAGTCTGGAACTCCCTGAAGGCTCAGGGATAGTGGACTTAGGAGGAGACCCTCCTTCTAATAAATATTCTGGGAGTGATATTCCATGCTCTTCAGACTTGGCCTCAGTTAGCAACTCTGAGGTACATCATACTCAGTCAGACAATATACACGACTGTGGCTTACATCAGCCATCAAGGGGGAACAGAAGTTCCCTAGTGATGTTAGAAGTCTTACAATAATTCACTGGACAGAGACTCCCTCTTGTCTATTAGCTATCCATATCCCAGGTGTTGAGAACTGGGAGGTGGATTTTCTAAGTCGTCAGACTTTTCTTCCGGGGGAGTGGGATTTCCTCCGGAGGTCAAGACCAAGCAGGAGAGGGCTTTGGTGTTTTTGACAGCGCCTGCGTAGCCACGCAGGACCTGGTATGCAGATCTGGTGGACATGTCATCCTTTCCATCATGGTCTCTGCTTCTGAGACAGGTCCCTCTACCTCAGGGTCCTTTCAACCATCTAAATAGAATCAATCTGAGATGGACTGCCTGGAGACTGAACGCTTGATGTTATCAAAGCATGGCTTCTCCGAGTCAGTCATTGATACCTTAATACAGACATGAAAGCCTGTCTCTAGGAAAATTGAACATAGATATGGTGTAAATATCTGATTGTTATGAATCCAAGGGTTACTCATGGAGTAAAGCCTGGATTCCCAGGATATTATCTTTTCTCCAAGATGTTTTTGAGAAAAAGGTTGTCAGCTAATTCCTTAAAAGGGACAGATTTTTACTCTGTCTATTTTTTTTGCACCAGCGTCTGGCAGGTATTCTAGATGTTCAGGCATTTGGTCAGGCTTTGGTTAGATCCAAGCCTGTGTTTAAAACTGTTGCTCCACCATGGAGCTTAAACCTGGTTCTTAAGGCTCTTCAAGAAGTTCCGTTTGAACCTTTTTTTGTTCCATAGATATCAATCTTTATCTTGGAAAGTTCCTTTTGGGTATCTATTTCCTCTACTCGTAGAGTCTCCAAGTTATCTGTGTTACAATGTGATTCTCCTTATCTGGTCCTTCGTACGGATAAGGTAGTCCTGCGTACCAACCTGGGTTTTTTCCTAAGGTGGTATCTAACAAGAACATCACTCAAGAGATAGTTGTTCCATGCTTGTATCCTAATCCTTCCTCAAAGAAGGAACGTCTATTACACAATATTGGACGTGGTTTGTGCTTTAAAGTTTACTTACAAGTTACTACAGTTTTCATCAAATGTTCACCTTGTTTGTTGTCTATTCTGGACAGAGGAGAGGTCAAAAGACTTCAGCAGCCTCTCTGTCTTTTTGGTTAAAAAGCTTAATTCATTTAGCTTATGAGACTGCTGGACAGCAGCCTCCTGAAGGGATTGCAGCTCATTCTACTAGAGCTGTGGTTTTCACTTGGGCCTTTTTTAAATGTGGCTTCTGTTGAACAGATTTACAAGACGGAGTCTTGGTCTGCGCTTCATACTTTTTCAAATTTAACAAATTTGATACCTTGCTTCTTCGGAGGCTATTTTTGGGAGAAAGGGTTTTTTTTACAGGCAGTGGTAACTTCCGTTTAAGTACCTGCCTTGTCCCTCCCATCATCCGTGTACTTTAGCTTTGGTATTGGTATTCCATAAGTAATGGATGATCCGTGGACTGGATACACTTAACAAGAGAAAACATAATTTATGCTTACCTGATAAATTTATTTCTCTTGTAGTGTATCCAGTCCACGGCCCACCCTGTCACTTTAAGGCAGGTCATTTTTTCATTTGAACTACAGTCACCACTGCACCCTATGGTTTTTCCTTTCTCTGCATGTTTTCGGTCGAATGACTGAATATGGCAGTTAGGGGAGGAGCTATATAGCAGCTTTGCTGTGGGTGGACTCTTGCAACTTCCTGTTGGGAAGGAGAATATATTCCATAAGTAATGGATGATCCGTGGACTGGATACACTACAAGAGAAATAAATTTATCAGGTAAGCATAAATTATGTTTTCTTACACCTCTCTACTGGAATTTTGGAGCACTCTTCTTTCGCCAACTGCTCTCAGATTGGAAGGGTTCCTTTTCCCAACTGCTGTTTTGAGATCTGTCCACAGGTGCTTTATGGGATTGAGATCTGGACTCATTGCTGGTCAGTTCAGTACTCTCCAGCACTTTGTCTTAAACCATTTCTGGGTGCTTTTTGATGTGTGCTTTGGGTCATTGTCCTGCTGTAAGACCAATGACCTCTGACGGAGACCCAACTTTCTGACACTGGGCCCTACATTGCACCACAGAATTCTTTGGTAGTCTTAAGATTTCGTAATGCCATGCACACAGTCAAGACATCCAATGCCTGAAGCAGCAAAGCAACCCTAAAAAAATCAATGTAATGTAATTTTGTTTTGTCTGTCCACAGCATATTCTCCCAAAAGGATCTTGGCTTCCTCAGGTAAGTTTTGTCAAACTCCAATCTGGCTTTTATATGTTTCTGTGTTAGCAGTGGGGTCCTCCTGGTCTCCTACCAAAGTGTCTATTTTCATTCAGATGGTGACGTTTAGTGCGAGCCAGTGTTAATTTCGTCGACTAAAACTAGACTAAAATGACTATAAAACTAAAGAAATTCTAATGACTAAAATACGACTAAAACTAAAATGGCATTTTAGTCAAAAGACTATGACTAAAACTAAAACAAAATTACATTTTAGTCAAAAGACTATGACTAAAACTAAATCAAAATTTGCTGACAAAAACATTTTATGCAAGGTGTTATAATCAATCCATATCCAATTTCTGCTCTTTTGTAAAATTTACGAAACTTAATTTTATTAAATTTTAAGAAAAATAAAGACATGTTATATACCACAACAGTTAAATCTGTTAAATCTGTATTGCATGTTCAAACCTTAATACCATAAATAAAAACAGGTTAATAAACCTTTACTCCAGGAGTATATAATGAGTTTGGAAGTTCTAGAGCAGTGCTAATATCGTTGCCGAAAATTTTTCGAATCTGTGAACAATCAATTGATTCTTCCTATAGAAATAAGTATAACCTATGAATATGGGTTTAAGTTATGCTGTGCCTGTGCTAGCTGCAGAAACGTTTTGTTGTGTTGAGTTACTTGATACTTGTTTTAATTATTAACAGAGAAATGTTAGTTTTAATATTGTTTAAATAATGCATTACACTTTAACTACACCCCTTAGATTTTAGTCAACTAAAATCTACTGGAGATTTAGTCGACTAAAATCTACTGGAGATTCAGTCGACTAAAACTAGACTAAAACTAAAACAATTCAGATGACTAAAATACGACTAAAACTAAAATGGCATTTTAGTCAAAAGACTAAAACTAAGACTAAATTGAAACTTGCCGTCAAAATTAACACTGGTGCGAGCTGACACATTTGTACCCTGTGCCTGAAGGTCAGCTTGAATTTGTCTGGAAGTTGATCAATGATTTTTATCCACCATTCGAACAATTCTTTGTTGCAATCTTTGATTCATTTTTCTCTTTCGTCCACATTGCACACAATGGACACAGGAACATTAAGATCTCTGGAGATGGACTTGTAACCTTGAGATTGTCCATGCTTTTCCACAATTTTTGTTCTCAAATCCTCAGACAATTCTTTGTTGCTCTTTCTCTTCTTCAGGCTCGGTGTGGCACACAGAGACACACAACAGAAAAGTTGAGTAAAATTTTCACCATTTTAACTGGTTGCTGGTGTGATTTCTATATATGTCAGAACCTGTTAATTTATACAGGTGAGTTTAATTACAAATTACAGGAGCATCACAAACTTGGAATGCAATTTTTTCTTACAATTTTGAGAAGGTGCCAATAATTTTGTCCAGCCCATTTTTGTAGTTTTGCGTGGAATGTGTCAGATTTGGCTATTTTTTCTCCACTTTTTTGTCATACCAACACAAACAAAATAGATAAGCATGAGAATGCCTAAACATTTGTATCTGCAACAATTTTCTGGGCAAAGTGGTGCATTATCTGAAAGAAATGCAGGGTAGCACACAAATTAATACCTGACAATAAATACTTTATTACACCAATGAGAGAAGTCTAAAAAAAGTTTACATCTTTAAGAAGCTCAGCCTTACCACCAGTATACAAAGTAAACTTGAAGACCCCATATTCCTGATCTACCATTCCTCTTGGAGAGCTATAAATGACTCCCCGGCAGCTCACACAAACAGTACAAGCACAGAGCAGCCTGCGTGACCTCCTGCTCCACTATACAGTGTGCCTAAATCTGTTATCATGCAGAACACAGTTAACCCTGTTTCTACAAACAAGGGTTGCTGCATGTCTCACAGCAGCACTCTCTGGCAGACACTGGGTAGAAAGAAATAAACTAAGCCATTTTTTTATAGGGGGAGGTAATTTATACCTGGATGGCATATGAACTGTAAGGTTTCTATCAGGAATCAGGATTAAAGCTCAGAGCACGGTAGGAGTCCCACAATGTAACGTTCGCCCGCCCCTAAAAACGGTCATGCAGATGGCAAAAGATTTTTGCTGCAAACTAGTATATTAGCATAGTCTCCACTAATCTTCAGATTTTTGCAGCCATTGTAGCATGCCGCCCACAGGAAGTCATAATAGGATTACATTATTAGAATTTGAACTATTAAAAGTGGTCACAATTTAAGGTTGGAGGAAAGGAGATTTAATCTCCTGCAACAGAAACTTTGTTTCACTGTAAGAGCAATTACATTGTGGAACTCATTACCAAAGGAGGTAGTGAATGCCAATACACTAGATACATTTAAAAAGTGTTTGGATACATTTCTGTTTAGAAACAAAATTCATAGATATGATTGCTAGTATGAAATGGGTCACCTTTTAGTGGGAATATTTAAGCTTAACTGGAGCTTTTGTAAGTATTTTAGATTTGTATAGGGTGAACTCGATGGACTTTGGTCTTTTTTCAACCTCATCTACTATGTTACTATGTTAGGATTGGACAGAGGACAATGGAAACATGATTTGCCATCATTACAAATAATGGAACTGATTAGCAAAACAATATTGCTCCTTCTGCCTCTTCCTGCACATTTTTTGGTTCCAAATGACACAAATTAATTAATCAAGTTGGTCAAGCAATCATTCATTTTTTGTCTGTTTCATCCAATAATGTATTTGGTTGTTTGTGTATCGTGCGACTTGCTGAATTTGCATAAAGCCGAATGCACATCTTTCTAGTAAAAATCCTTGCCTATAGATTTTGATATGGCTATTGATTTCAACTAAGATAAAGGCACAATCTTTTGCCACTGTTTTGAGTCTGTACATATATTTTGAAAAACAGTCCTAACATTCTATGCATCTAGATTCTAGAACATACGGAGTTTCAGTTAATATAATAAACTATAATAAAACACATGGTAGCTCTCTAGTTAATTTTATAGTGCACGTCTTTCAATTAAGCCACTATAGATTTCCTATTAAAATCTTTTTAATGGACATTAATTAAATGCAAACATTGCATGCCCTAATTTCGCAATCTTGGGATATTTTATTTGCTAAAGATTAGTAAGAATCTAAGTTATCGGTTTGGTTTTTCAAGGGCTTAATTTTTTATTAAAGTTTTTTTTCCTGCTTAAGTTCTTTTTTTTATGCATGTTTTCCCCAGTGCTATTTGGTAACATAATATCATAAGAAAACAGCATACAAAATGTTTAAAATTATTTAAAGCTGCCTTTTTTTAAATAAAGAATTTTCTTCGTTGTACAGTCCATGAACAAAGTGCCTGAGAATGTTCATCTTATCAAATCTGCTATGGTCAATTTATGACACATTTAACTGAGTGCCCGCATAAAGCAAGCAATCACTGTGTAGAATGTTGTAGAGTACTGAAGTATACAATACAAATCCTTCAACATTTTAAAAAACTGCATTAGTAAGTAAGGGGGTTCTTAAATTAAAGAGTCTTGGAGCATTAGCAGTTAGGGGTTAATAATGTAGGGTTCTGTGTCATGGGAGTAGTAGAAATCAGTCCCAGCTGCTCCTGGTAGACTTTCTGCCAGTACTTGAGATGGGGTGACCTAAGGGGTGGGGAAGGGAAGAGAGCTGTTTGAGAAGGGTCAGAGAAGGATCAGGGGGTGGGATGTGTCAGATGGGAGACTGATCTCTACACTAAAGCTAAAATTAACCCTACAAGCTACCTAAATAACCCCTTCACTGCTGGGCATAATAAAAGTGTGGTGCGCAGCAGCATTTAGCGGCCTCCTAATTACCAAAAAGCAATGCCAAAGCCATATATGTCTGCTATTTCTGAACCAGGGGGATCCCAGAGAAGCATTTACAACCATCTGTGCCAATATTGCACAAGCTGTTTGTAAATAATTTCAGTGAGAAACCTAAAGTTTGTGAAAAAGTTAACGATTGTTTTTATTTGATCGTATTTAGCTGTGAAATGGTGGCATGAAATATACCAAAATGGGCCTAGATCAATATTTTGGGTTGTCTACTAAAATATATATATACATGTGAAGGGTTTTTCAGGGATTCTTGACAGATATCAGTGTTCCAATGTATCGATTGCTAATTTTGAAAAAAGAAAATGGTTTGGAAATAGCAAAGTGCTACTTGTATTTATTGCCCTATAACCTGCAAAAAAACATATAAACATTGGGTATTTCTAAATTCAGGACAAAATTTAGAAACTATTTAGCATGGGTGTTTTTTGGTGGTTGTAGATGTGTAACAGATTTTGGGGGTCAAAGTTTGTTTTTTCCATTTTTTATCATATTTTATAATTTTTTTTATAGTATATTATAAGATATGATGAAAATAATGGTATCTTTAGAAAGTCCATTTAATGGCGAGAAAAACTGTATATAATATGTGTGGGTACAGTAAATGAGTAAGAGGAAAATCACAGCTAAACACAAACACCTCAGAAACGTAAAAATAGCCCTGGTCCTTAACGTTAAGAAATTGAAAAATGCTCTGGTTACTAAAGTGTTAAACAACTAATGTAATAAAAACAGATGTGTAATATTCTCATGGTAATCTTTGTTTTTAATCATCATAAATAGTATTTAAGTAGTGTTTTTTTTTTAAATATAATTTTTTTTATTTTAGTTGCCGAATTTAAAATATAATCATAAATAAAAAGAGAGAAGCGCTCAACCTGGGAACGAACAATAGCATAATAGCTTGTTCTATGGCTAGTTGCCACCCTAGAAGCAGCCTCTTTTTGCTCAATATGTGCCTTTCACAGAGAAGAACTTTCCTGTAGCATATCAGTCTGATCCTGACTTAACAGTGCAGTCCAGCCCCGAAATACCATGCAATCCCTCTCTGAACAAGAGAAACAGCAAAACCCCAGACGTACGTTTCGGCCTATTGTGGGCCTCGTCAGTGAGGTGCAGCCATATCCCTCTAGGCACACTGAGCAACGGGTCCACGTCTGGATTACCGCATCACACTTAGGGAGACTTCCCTAAGTGTCATAATTTGCATAAATAAAAAGAGAGAAGCGCTCAACCTGGGAACGAACAATAGCATAATAGCTTGTTCTATGGCTAGTTGCCACCCTAGAAGCAGCCTCTTTTTGCATGCAAGCGATATTAGCACTCCACTTTGTAATACCAACGCATGATAATGTGGGCTGGTATTACAAGTAAGTCTCAATGCGAACGCAAGCTCGTGTTTGCATTGCTAGGAAGCATTGCGCTCACAAGAGCGTGCTTCTATAAGCTCTAATGGGAGCCTTGTTCTGATGCTGTCAGAGACGGCATCAGAACCTCGTACAGCAAAGGGGTAAGTAGCGCAGCGATGGGCAGCATTTTTAAATATATATGTATATGACTATATACATAAATATGTACTGTATATGTTAATACAGTTCCCAAAGACCGCAATGTAAAGCTACTTTTCAGTGCCGTTTTTTTCTAACACTCCACTCCCACCAACTTTAAAGCCCCAAAACTGCCTTGTGCAGTTTTATTTTTTAATAAAAAACTATAATATCCTCTATTTTGAGGGCATTTGGGGCATTTTTAGAAAATTAACCAGAGATCAGATCTCTAGTTAATTTTCAGAGCACTAATTGCTACTTGTAATGGCTGGTTAATTATCGCGCTCCCGCAAATGGGCAAATTTGCCCATTTGCGTGAGCGCAATAATTTAGCGCTCCACTTTTAATCTTAACCCAATCTGTGTATACAAAGACCAGTAAAAGTTGCAGTACAATAAAAATAAAGAGGTTTCAAACACTTGCTGGTTTGTCGGTCTTCGTTTGTTTTTACTACAATAAAACTTTATTTATATATATACACCAATGGCTCTTTATCTTGGGTAACATGTCCCTAAAGTGGTATTTAAGTTGTGTTTAACATCCCTTTAAAGCTCTGCATTCCTCTGCAAGTGTATGAAAAAGACTTGAGCTAAAGAGAAATATTAGGAGGAGAATATAACAATATGGTAAAAAATAATGTGACAAATAAAAATGAATAAAGGTGGTAAATGAGGTATGAATTATTGTAACATAATCTCACCTGAACAAACTGTACTTGCTAAAATTAAAGTAAAACTCTATATTGATTTTGCACCTATGGTTTAGTTTTCCGTAAGTCCATGGAAAAAAAAATTGTCCTTATAAAAATAAATAAAATGTAGGGACCAGGCGTCTCCACAGATTTCTGTTCTCTTTTGTCAAAGATGCAATCTAATATTTATTTTCCTGTGGCATCGCAAGGTTATTTGTTTGCAGGGATACTTGCTGCAAAAAAAAAAACTGAAAAAAACTGGATTGTAGGTCCAAGTTCAAAACTCCAGCATCACAGACTTCTGTAAAAGATAACATTTTAATTAAAGGGACACAAAATCCCTAATTTTTCTTTCCTGATTCATATAGAACATACACTTGTAAACAACTTTCTAATTTACTTCTGTTATCAATATTGCTTCATTCTACTGGTATTCTTTGTTAAAGAAGCTGCAGCAGCAATGCATTAACGGGAGCTAGCTGAGCACCTTGGTTGAGCCAATGACAAGTGGTATATATGTGCAACCACAAATCGGGAGCTAGAATCATGGAAATTTTATTTTGACTTTACAGTCCCTTTAAGTCTATATTTGATGCTTCTCCCCTATACTTGCAGTTACATTAGGGAATATAACAGAATAAACTGTATTTCTTCCTCCTATTCATAATTAGTAAAAAGTATGTTTTTTTACTTATGCAAAATAAAATATTTAATAAATGTAATTAAAAATGATGTTACTATCTGAAGACCCAGTGCAATGAATCACCATTACGTGTGACAAACACCCTTATGAAAACAGATTACATTTTCCAAACAGCAGTTAAAGTTGAAAAGTTTATACTGCTTCAAAAACTGTAACTGGTGAAATAAATATTGTATATTAAATAATCATTCATCATGTTTTATAGAGGTGTGTGACATTAGAAAAATGTAAGTTTTCTACATAAATAATTAAATTATTGTATCTTATAATCTGGCCTGCAGATGGCAGCAAAGTACTTAAATTAATTTAATCTCTCCATGATAAGAAATGGAATATATTGAACTGATTACAGAATACTATTTCTCTTTCTGCAGCATGTGCTAGTTGTTCAGTATACTGTACCTTAGTATGCAGCAATATATTTTCTAAAATAAAATTCCCAGAATCCAATGAGCATACATGCAATGTATACTTTGACACACCATAATTCTGTGACACACATTGTCAGCATACTGCAGACATACATTAATCATCATCATATAACAAATAAACAACATGCATTTTCTATTAAACAACAATATAATTACTCTTCAAAGTTTGTCAATAGTCTGACAGCATGATTATTTTTTCAACAGAATAGTATTCATATTTTGTAGGAAATGCATTGTGAGGTCTTCATCTTCTGAGCTCCAGTATATGACAGGTATTAAAGAGATATTAACAATACATTGTAATGTCTTGACTGTGTGCTTGCACAAAAAGGAGTGGGCTTGATATGGAAGAGGGTTTTGCAAAAATGGCATTTTGTGAGGATAGAACCTTATATCAGTGCTTGTCAGCTTCTATTTGACAAGACTTCACATCTGCCACATAATAGAATCAAGCAATGGAACTGGAAGGGAGATACTGAATAAGTGTGTGAAAAATGTATTTCATTAACCTCTGGGGTCTTGACCTATTGGATAAAACAAAAGCAAGTGTGTAGTCTACTTAAAGGGATATTAGAGACAAAACTGAAATGTACACAAGTGCATTTCAATTTTGAATAGAAACATTTTTGCATTTTATATTAACAGAAAAGACTCTTGTAAAAACTCTGCCCTTGGCAGTTAAGTAGATCATATTTATCCAGTATTCATTTTTAATAAACTGTTATACTGTGTATTTACTGTAAATATTTCACATTCCTGTGTTCTGCACATAGCAGAATATGTTCTATCTATTTATAAATAGATATTCCTATACATATATATCTGTATATATCTATATATTATATATATATATATATATATATATATATATATATATATATATATATATACATACAGTATATATATATATATATATATATATATATATATATATATATATATATATATACATATATATACATATATATATATATATATATATATATATATTTATATTGTCTTGGGTCACATTTGACTCAGATCTTTCTTTCACTCCTCACATTCAGGCCTTGGCTAAATCCTGCCACTTCCACCTTAAAAACATCTCTAAAATTAGACATTCCCTTACACAAGACACAACTAAGATTTTAATCCGCTCTCTCATCCTTTCCTGCCTTGACTACTGCAACTCCGTCCTCTCTGGTCTCCCTAGCTGTCGTCTAGCTCCTTTACAATCCATAATGAATGTCTCTGCCAGACTCATCTTCCTTACACATTGCTCTTCATCTGCTGCACCTCTCTTCCAATCCCTTCCCTGGCTTCCTCTTACCTCCAGGATTAAACACAAAATTCTGACTCTGACATACAAGCCCTCAACTGCACTGCTCCCCTCTATATCTCAGACCTTGTCTCAAGATAATCTCCCTCCCGTCCACTTCGATCTGCTCACGACCTCCTACTCTCCTCCTCTCTTGTTACCTCCTCACATTCCCGTTTACATGACTTCTCCAGACTGGCTCCCAACTTGTGGAACTATCTGCCTCACTCCATAAGACTCTCCCCTAGTTTTGAAAGCTTCAAGCACTCCCTAAAGACTTTTCTGTTCAGGGATGCATACAACCTACACTAACCTTTCCTAATACTATTTCCTCTCCTTCATTGCTATCCGCCATGAACCCTCTTAGAATGTAAACCTAAGAACCCAACTGCTTGCAGATCACCTACATAAGAGCTAACTACAACAGTGCGACCCTAGTCAGGGTCCTCTACCCATTTGCTCCCTATAATGGCTACCTTGTATATCGCCTATGTTTATAGCGCTGCAGAATCTGTTGGCGCTCTACAAATAACCGATAATAATACCAAAATGCTATCAGATATATTTAGAAATATGTAATTATGAATAAATAGAACATATTCTTTTATGTGAAGAACATTAGAATGTGAAATATTCAAATTTTAATGTCGCGTTAGCTCACTTGAGAATATGCATTGGGGTTAGCGTATGAGTGGGGTGACTTCTATGGAGTAATAGGTTATCGTGCGCAAAATATTCTAAATTCTGCTTTTTGTGCTCATCGGGTTAATAAGCGAGCTATAACTTTGGCCCATAGTTAAACTCAGCTCCAGAGTAGCAATGCACTACTGGGGTACAGATAAGCCACCAACCAGGAGATAGCTGCTAGCAATGGACTGCTGTTGTTGAGGTTATGTACATATTCTTTTTTTAACAAAGGATACTAAAAGAACAAAGTACATTTGATAATAGAAGTATTTAAAAGTGTCTTAAAAATATATGCTGTATCTGAATCATTGAAGTTTATTTTTGGCTTTCCTACAGAGAAGTGAATGGGCCAAACATTTGTTTCGTCCAAAAGATTTGTTTCAGATTTTTGCCAACATTCAGTTTGGCTGAATTTAATTCATGTAGGCATTGGTTTCAGCCAAATATTAGATTCTGAATAGCTACTGTTATGTCCAATTGGAACAGGAAATATAAACAACTAATTTTAACAAAAAATCTTTTAGAATTTTAACAATTAAAAGGACCTATCTTTCAATGCTAACAGAACATGTATTGAATTTGAATTAATGACAAGCTTACAAAGACACAAAAGTCACACAACTGCATGTTCCAATAGCTCTAGTTAAAGTGGTTGATAATGTCTGAGCTTCCCCTTGTTTCCTACCTCCCTATGCTTGGTATAGGCTTGAATGGACAAGTCTGTATGACTAAAATCCAACATTTAGTGCTTGACTGGGTGTCCCTAACATCAATCT